>NW_027182469.1:1500000-1783239 GCF_040938575.1 Ambystoma mexicanum
AGAAGGACTGCCAGGGCAGCGCAGCTCCCATTCACCCACCGGAGCTGGCGCCATCCTCATGCCACTGCAGTGCTCTGTTAAATCAGCTGCTCTGGGCTGCAATGGTCCAGAGCACTGTAGCGCCAGTGTGCAGCATGTAAGGCATTGGTGGTTCAGTGGTAGAATTCTCGCCTGCCACGCGGGAGGCCCGGGTTCGATTCCCGGCCAATGCATGAGCGTTTTGCACATGTACCTTTCGTTGACTTTGAAGCATCGTGAAAAGGAAGAGACCGAACAAAAAAACAAGCCTTGATTGCCTTGCTTGCCTTATTTCTGCTACTAGCGATCACTCTGCTGATCCCTTTTAGTAGAAGGGGCCGCTGCGCCTTGACTGGAAGCAGGGCAATCTCAGATTATGCAAAACGCTCATAGAGGCCCAGCCCGAGTAGGTGCCAGTCTCACACGTCTGCAAAGGCCTTCAATGAGGCTTTCAGCAGAAGTCAAGAGTTTACGAGTGACCATTCGCATGGAACTGGCAGGTGTGTTAAATCAAGCGCTCTACCGCAGTAATGCTGCTTGTCAAGCATTGGTAGTTCAGTGGTAGAATTCTCGCTTCCCAAGCGGGAGGCCCGGGTTCGATTCCCGGCCAATGCATGGCACTTTTGTAGACGTGTCTCTTGATATTTTAAAAGGCATGGGAAAAGAAAAATGGAAACGGTAGATAAGATGATTGCATTGCTTGTCTGTTTTCTGCGCAAAGAAAGCAATCTGCTGCCCTCTTTTAGCAGAAGATGGAACTGCAGTTTCAACTTAAGGCGGGAAACCTTCTATTATGCAAATAATTCCCAGAAGACCCCAGAAGCCCAGATTGAAAGGGTGTCAGCCTCGTGTGGCTGCAAAGATATCCCCTGAGTCCTGCGGTAGAAGTCTGGCTTTCCTGAGGCACGGTGCTCAGGGAACTGCACTCAGAGTAGCGACCCATACAAAGGCCACCCTCATCTACCAGTGTGCTTGCCTCTGTCCACTTTTCCTGTCTATAGAACCTGGCCGTTCGTGGCCGTTCGTGGCCAAGTGAGTGAGAAGGACTGCCAGGGCAGCGCAGCTCCCATTCACCCACCGGAGCTGGCGCCATCCTCATGTCACTGCAGTGCTCTGTTAAATCAGCTGCTCTGGGCTGCAATGGTCCAGAGCACTGTAGCGCCAGTGTGCAGCATGTAAGGCATTGGTGGTTCAGTGGTAGAATTCTCGCCTGCCACGCGGGAGGCCCGGGTTCGATTCCCGGCCAATGCATGAGCGTTTTGCACATGTACCTTTCGTTGACTTTGAAGCATCGTGAAAAGGAAGAGACCGAACAAAAAAACAAGCCTTGATTGCCTTGCTTGCCTTATTTCTGCTACTAGCGATCACTCTGCTGATCCCTTTTAGTAGAAGGGGCCGCTGCGCCTTGACTGGAAGCAGGGCAATCTCAGATTATGCAAACAGCTCATAGAGGCCCAGCCCGAGTAGGTGCCAGTCTCACACGTCTGCAAAGGCCTTCAATGAGGCTTTCAGCAGAAGTCAAGAGTTTACGAGTGACCATTCGCATGGAACTGGCAGGTGTGTTAAATCAAGTGCTCTACCGCAGTAATGCTGCTTGTCAGGCATTGGTAGTTCAGTGGTAGAATTCTCGCTTCCCAAGCGGGAGGCCCGGGTTCGATTCCCGGCCAATGCATGGCACTTTTGTAGACGTGTCTCTTGATATTTTAAAAGGCATGGGAAAAGAAAAATGGAAACGGTAGATAAGATGATTGCATTGCTTGTCTGTTTTCTGCGCAAAGAAAGCACTCTGCTGCCCTCTTTTAGCAGAAGATGGAACGGCAGTTTCAACTTAAGGCGGGAAACCTATTATGCAAATAATTCCCAGAAGACCCCAGAAGCCCAGATTGAAAGGGTGTCAGCCTCGTGTGGCTGCAAAGATATCCCCTGAGTCCTGCGGTAGAAGTCTGGCTTTCCTGAGGCACGGTGCTCAGGGAACTGCACTCAGAGTAGCGACCCATACAAAGGCCACCCTCATCTACCAGTGTGCTTGCCTCTGTCCACTTTTCCTGTCTATAGAACCTGGCCGTTCGTGGCCGTTCGTGGCCAAGTGAGTGAGAAGGACTGCCAGGGCAGCGCAGCTCCCATTCACCCACCGGAGCTGGCGCCATCCTCATGTCACTGCAGTGCTCTGTTAAATCAGCTGCTCTGGGCTGCAATGGTCCAGAGCACTGTAGCGCCAGTGTGCAGCATGTAAGGCATTGGTGGTTCAGTGGTAGAATTCTCGCCTGCCACGCGGGAGGCCCGGGTTCGATTCCCGGCCAATGCATGAGCGTTTTGCACATGTACCTTTCGTTGACTTTGAAGCATCGTGAAAAGGAAGAGACCGAACAAAAAAACAAGCCTTGATTGCCTTGCTTGCCTTATTTCTGCTACTAGCGATCACTCTGCTGATCCCTTTTAGTAGAAGGGGCCGCTGCGCCTTGACTGGAAGCAGGGCAATCTCAGATTATGCAAAACGCTCATAGAGGCCCAGCCCGAGTAGGTGCCAGTCTCACACGTCTGCAAAGGCCTTCAATGAGGCTTTCAGCAGAAGTCAAGAGTTTACGAGTGACCATTCGCATGGAACTGGCAGGTGTGTTAAATCAAGCGCTCTACCGCAGTAATGCTGCTTGTCAAGCATTGGTAGTTCAGTGGTAGAATTCTCGCTTCCCAAGCGGGAGGCCTGGGTTCGATTCCCGGCCAATGCATGGCACTTTTGTAGACGTGTCTCTTGATATTTTAAAAGGCATGGGAAAAGAAAAATGGAAACGGTAGATAAGATGATTGCATTGCTTGTCTGTTTTCTGCGCAAAGAAAGCAATCTGCTGCCCTCTTTTAGCAGAAGATGGAACTGCAGTTTCAACTTAAGGCGGGAAACCTTCTATTATGCAAATAATTCCCAGAAGACCCCAGAAGCCCAGATTGAAAGGGTGTCAGCCTCGTGTGGCTGCAAAGATATCCCCTGAGTCCTGCAGTAGAAGTCTGGCTTTCCTGAGGCACGGTGCTCAGGGAACTGCACTCAGAGTAGCGACCCATACAAAGGCCACCCTCATCTACCAGTGTGCTTGCCTCTGTCCACTTTTCCTGTCTATAGAACCTGGCCGTTCGTGGCCGTTCGTGGCCAAGGGAGTGAGAAGGACTGCCAGGGCAGCGCAGCTCCCATTCACCCACCGGAGCTGGCGCCATCCTCATGTCACTGCAGTGCTTTGTTAAATCAGCTGCTCTGGGCTGCAATGGTCCAGAGCACTGTAGCGCCAGTGTGCAGCATGTAAGGCATTGGTGGTTCAGTGGTAGAATTCTCGCCTGCCACGCGGGAGGCCCGGGTTCGATTCCCGGCCAATGCATGAGCGTTTTGCACATGTACCTTTCGTTGACTTTGAAGCATCGTGAAAAGGAAGAGACCGAACAAAAAAACAAGCCTTGATTGCCTTGCTTGCCTTATTTCTGCTACTAGCGATCACTCTGCTGATCCCTTTTAGTAGAAGGGGCCGCTGCGCCTTGACTGGAAGCAGGGCAATCTCAGATTATGCAAACAGCTCATAGAGGCCCAGCCCGAGTAGGTGCCAGTCTCACACGTCTGCAAAGGCCTTCAATGAGGCTTTCAGCAGAAGTCAAGAGTTTACGAGTGACCATTCGCATGGAACTGGCAGGTGTGTTAAATCAAGTGCTCTACCGCAGTAATGCTGCTTGTCAGGCATTGGTAGTTCAGTGGTAGAATTCTCGCTTCCCAAGCGGGAGGCCCGGGTTCGATTCCCGGCCAATGCATGGCACTTTTGTAGACGTGTCTCTTGATATTTTAAAAGGCATGGGAAAAGAAAAATGGAAACGGTAGATAAGATGATTGCATTGCTTGTCTGTTTTCTGCGCAAAGAAAGCACTCTGCTGCCCTCTTTTAGCAGAAGATGGAACGGCAGTTTCAACTTAAGGCGGGAAACCTATTATGCAAATAATTCCCAGAAGACCCCAGAAGCCCAGATTGAAAGGGTGTCAGCCTCGTGTGGCTGCAAAGATATCCCCTGAGTCCTGCGGTAGAAGTCTGGCTTTCCTGAGGCACGGTGCTCAGGGAACTGCACTCAGAGTAGCGACCCATACAAAGGCCACCCTCATCTACCAGTGTGCTTGCCTCTGTCCACTTTTCCTGTCTATAGAACCTGGCCGTTCGTGGCCGTTCGTGGCCAAGTGAGTGAGAAGGACTGCCAGGGCAGCGCAGCTCCCATTCACCCACCGGAGCTGGCGCCATCCTCATGCCACTGCAGTGCTCTGTTAAATCAGCTGCTCTGGGCTGCAATGGTCCAGAGCACTGTAGCGCCAGTGTGCAGCATGTAAGGCATTGGTGGTTCAGTGGTAGAATTCTCGCCTGCCACGCGGGAGGCCCGGGTTCGATTCCCGGCCAATGCATGAGCGTTTTGCACATGTACCTTTCGTTGACTTTGAAGCATCGTGAAAAGGAAGAGACCGAACAAAAAAACAAGCCTTGATTGCCTTGCTTGCCTTATTTCTGCTACTAGCGATCACTCTGCTGATCCCTTTTAGTAGAAGGGGCCGCTGCGCCTTGACTGGAAGCAGGGCAATCTCAGATTATGCAAAACGCTCATAGAGGCCCAGCCCGAGTAGGTGCCAGTCTCACACGTCTGCAAAGGCCTTCAATGAGGCTTTCAGCAGAAGTCAAGAGTTTACGAGTGACCATTCGCATGGAACTGGCAGGTGTGTTAAATCAAGCGCTCTACCGCAGTAATGCTGCTTGTCAAGCATTGGTAGTTCAGTGGTAGAATTCTCGCTTCCCAAGCGGGAGGCCCGGGTTCGATTCCCGGCCAATGCATGGCACTTTTGTAGACGTGTCTCTTGATATTTTAAAAGGCATGGGAAAAGAAAAATGGAAACGGTAGATAAGATGATTGCATTGCTTGTCTGTTTTCTGCGCAAAGAAAGCAATCTGCTGCCCTCTTTTAGCAGAAGATGGAACTGCAGTTTCAACTTAAGGCGGGAAACCTTCTATTATGCAAATAATTCCCAGAAGACCCCAGAAGCCCAGATTGAAAGGGTGTCAGCCTCGTGTGGCTGCAAAGATATCCCCTGAGTCCTGCGGTAGAAGTCTGGCTTTCCTGAGGCACGGTGCTCAGGGAACTGCACTCAGAGTAGCGACCCATACAAAGGCCACCCTCATCTACCAGTGTGCTTGCCTCTGTCCACTTTTCCTGTCTATAGAACCTGGCCGTTCGTGGCCGTTCGTGGCCAAGTGAGTGAGAAGGACTGCCAGGGCAGCGCAGCTCCCATTCACCCACCGGAGCTGGCGCCATCCTCATGTCACTGCAGTGCTCTGTTAAATCAGCTGCTCTGGGCTGCAATGGTCCAGAGCACTGTAGCGCCAGTGTGCAGCATGTAAGGCATTGGTGGTTCAGTGGTAGAATTCTCGCCTGCCACGCGGGAGGCCCGGGTTCGATTCCCGGCCAATGCATGAGCGTTTTGCACATGTACCTTTCGTTGACTTTGAAGCATCGTGAAAAGGAAGAGACCGAACAAAAAAACAAGCCTTGATTGCCTTGCTTGCCTTATTTCTGCTACTAGCGATCACTCTGCTGATCCCTTTTAGTAGAAGGGGCCGCTGCGCCTTGACTGGAAGCAGGGCAATCTCAGATTATGCAAACAGCTCATAGAGGCCCAGCCCGAGTAGGTGCCAGTCTCACACGTCTGCAAAGGCCTTCAATGAGGCTTTCAGCAGAAGTCAAGAGTTTACGAGTGACCATTCGCATGGAACTGGCAGGTGTGTTAAATCAAGTGCTCTACCGCAGTAATGCTGCTTGTCAGGCATTGGTAGTTCAGTGGTAGAATTCTCGCTTCCCAAGCGGGAGGCCCGGGTTCGATTCCCGGCCAATGCATGGCACTTTTGTAGACGTGTCTCTTGATATTTTAAAAGGCATGGGAAAAGAAAAATGGAAACGGTAGATAAGATGATTGCATTGCTTGTCTGTTTTCTGCGCAAAGAAAGCACTCTGCTGCCCTCTTTTAGCAGAAGATGGAACGGCAGTTTCAACTTAAGGCGGGAAACCTATTATGCAAATAATTCCCAGAAGACCCCAGAAGCCCAGATTGAAAGGGTGTCAGCCTCGTGTGGGTGCAAAGATATCCCCTGAGTCCTGCGGTAGAAGTCTGGCTTTCCTGAGGCACGGTGCTCAGGGAACTGCACTCAGAGTAGCGACCCATACAAAGGCCACCCTCATCTACCAGTGTGCTTGCCTCTGTCCACTTTTCCTGTCTATAGAACCTGGCCGTTCGTGGCCGTTCGTGGCCAAGTGAGTGAGAAGGACTGCCAGGGCAGCGCAGCTCCCATTCACCCACCGGAGCTGGCGCCATCCTCATGTCACTGCAGTGCTCTGTTAAATCAGCTGCTCTGGGCTGCAATGGTCCAGAGCACTGTAGCGCCAGTGTGCAGCATGTAAGGCATTGGTGGTTCAGTGGTAGAATTCTCGCCTGCCACGCGGGAGGCCCGGGTTCGATTCCCGGCCAATGCATGAGCGTTTTGCACATGTACCTTTCGTTGACTTTGAAGCATCGTGAAAAGGAAGAGACCGAACAAAAAAACAAGCCTTGATTGCCTTGCTTGCCTTATTTCTGCTACTAGCGATCACTCTGCTGATCCCTTTTAGTAGAAGGGGCCGCTGCGCCTTGACTGGAAGCAGGGCAATCTCAGATTATGCAAAACGCTCATAGAGGCCCAGCCCGAGTAGGTGCCAGTCTCACACGTCTGCAAAGGCCTTCAATGAGGCTTTCAGCAGAAGTCAAGAGTTTACGAGTGACCATTCGCATGGAACTGGCAGGTGTGTTAAATCAAGCGCTCTACCGCAGTAATGCTGCTTGTCAAGCATTGGTAGTTCAGTGGTAGAATTCTCGCTTCCCAAGCGGGAGGCCTGGGTTCGATTCCCGGCCAATGCATGGCACTTTTGTAGACGTGTCTCTTGATATTTTAAAAGGCATGGGAAAAGAAAAATGGAAACGGTAGATAAGATGATTGCATTGCTTGTCTGTTTTCTGCGCAAAGAAAGCAATCTGCTGCCCTCTTTTAGCAGAAGATGGAACTGCAGTTTCAACTTAAGGCGGGAAACCTTCTATTATGCAAATAATTCCCAGAAGACCCCAGAAGCCCAGATTGAAAGGGTGTCAGCCTCGTGTGGCTGCAAAGATATCCCCTGAGTCCTGCAGTAGAAGTCTGGCTTTCCTGAGGCACGGTGCTCAGGGAACTGCACTCAGAGTAGCGACCCATACAAAGGCCACCCTCATCTACCAGTGTGCTTGCCTCTGTCCACTTTTCCTGTCTATAGAACCTGGCCGTTCGTGGCCGTTCGTGGCCAAGGGAGTGAGAAGGACTGCCAGGGCAGCGCAGCTCCCATTCACCCACCGGAGCTGGCGCCATCCTCATGTCACTGCAGTGCTCTGTTAAATCAGCTGCTCTGGGCTGCAATGGTCCAGAGCACTGTAGCGCCAGTGTGCAGCATGTAAGGCATTGGTGGTTCAGTGGTAGAATTCTCGCCTGCCACGCGGGAGGCCCGGGTTCGATTCCCGGCCAATGCATGAGCGTTTTGCACATGTACCTTTCGTTGACTTTGAAGCATCGTGAAAAGGAAGAGACAGAACAAAAAAACAAGCCTTGATTGCCTTGCTTGCCTTATTTCTGCTACTAGCGATCACTCTGCTGATCCCTTTTAGTAGAAGGGGCCGCTGCGCCTTGACTGGAAGCAGGGCAATCTCAGATTATGCAAACAGCTCATAGAGGCCCAGCCCGAGTAGGTGCCAGTCTCACACGTCTGCAAAGGCCTTCAATGAGGCTTTCAGCAGAAGTCAAGAGTTTACGAGTGACCATTCGCATGGAACTGGCAGGTGTGTTAAATCAAGTGCTCTACCGCAGTAATGCTGCTTGTCAGGCATTGGTAGTTCAGTGGTAGAATTCTCGCTTCCCAAGCGGGAGGCCCGGGTTCGATTCCCGGCCAATGCATGGCACTTTTGTAGACGTGTCTCTTGATATTTTAAAAGGCATGGGAAAAGAAAAATGGAAACGGTAGATAAGATGATTGCATTGCTTGTCTGTTTTCTGCGCAAAGAAAGCACTCTGCTGCCCTCTTTTAGCAGAAGATGGAACGGCAGTTTCAACTTAAGGCGGGAAACCTATTATGCAAATAATTCCCAGAAGACCCCAGAAGCCCAGATTGAAAGGGTGTCAGCCTCGTGTGGCTGCAAAGATATCCCCTGAGTCCTGCGGTAGAAGTCTGGCTTTCCTGAGGCACGGTGCTCAGGGAACTGCACTCAGAGTAGCGACCCATACAAAGGCCACCCTCATCTACCAGTGTGCTTGCCTCTGTCCACTTTTCCTGTCTATAGAACCTGGCCGTTCGTGGCCGTTCGTGGCCAAGGGAGTGAGAAGGACTGCCAGGGCAGCGCAGCTCCCATTCACCCACCGGAGCTGGCGCCATCCTCATGTCACTGCAGTGCTCTGTTAAATCAGCTGCTCTGGGCTGCAATGGTCCAGAGCACTGTAGCGCCAGTGTGCAGCATGTAAGGCATTGGTGGTTCAGTGGTAGAATTCTCGCCTGCCACGCGGGAGGCCCGGGTTCGATTCCCGGCCAATGCATGAGCGTTTTGCACATGTACCTTTCGTTGACTTTGAAGCATCGTGAAAAGGAAGAGACCGAACAAAAAAACAAGCCTTGATTGCCTTGCTTGCCTTATTTCTGCTACTAGCGATCACTCTGCTGATCCCTTTTAGTAGAAGGGGCCGCTGCGCCTTGACTGGAAGCAGGGCAATCTCAGATTATGCAAACAGCTCATAGAGGCCCAGCCCGAGTAGGTGCCAGTCTCACACGTCTGCAAAGGCCTTCAATGAGGCTTTCAGCAGAAGTCAAGAGTTTACGAGTGACCATTCGCATGGAACTGGCAGGTGTGTTAAATCAAGCGCTCTACCGCAGTAATGCTGCTTGTCAGGCATTGGTAGTTCAGTGGTAGAATTCTCGCTTCCCAAGCGGGAGGCCCGGGTTCGATTCCCGGCCAATGCATGGCACTTTTGTAGACGTGTCTCTTGATATTTTAAAAGGCATGGGAAAAGAAAAATGGAAACGGTAGATAAGATGATTGCATTGCTTGTCTGTTTTCTGCGCAAAGAAAGCACTCTGCTGCCCTCTTTTAGCAGAAGATGGAACGGCAGTTTCAACTTAAGGCGGGAAACCTATTATGCAAATAATTCCCAGAAGACCCCAGAAGCCCAGATTGAAAGGGTGTCAGCCTCGTGTGGCTGCAAAGATATCCCCTGAGTCCTGCGGTAGAAGTCTGGCTTTCCTGAGGCACGGTGCTCAGGGAACTGCACTCAGAGTAGCGACCCATACAAAGGCCACCCTCATCTACCAGTGTGCTTGCCTCTGTCCACTTTTCCTGTCTATAGAACCTGGCCGTTCGTGGCCGTTCGTGGCCAAGTGAGTGAGAAGGACTGCCAGGGCAGCGCAGCTCCCATTCACCCACCGGAGCTGGCGCCATCCTCATGTCACTGCAGTGCTCTGTTAAATCAGCTGCTCTGGGCTGCAATGGTCCAGAGCACTGTAGCGCCAGTGTGCAGGATGTAAGGCATTGGTGGTTCAGTGGTAGAATTCTCGCCTGCCACGCGGGAGGCCCGGGTTCGATTCCCGGCCAATGCATGAGCGTTTTGCACATGTACCTTTCGTTGACTTTGAAGCATCGTGAAAAGGAAGAGACCGAACAAAAAAACAAGCCTTGATTGCCTTGCTTGCCTTATTTCTGCTACTAGCGATCACTCTGCTGATCCCTTTTAGTAGAAGGGGCCGCTGCGCCTTGACTGGAAGCAGGGCAATCTCAGATTATGCAAAACGCTCATAGAGGCCCAGCCCGAGTAGGTGCCAGTCTCACACGTCTGCAAAGGCCTTCAATGAGGCTTTCAGCAGAAGTCAAGAGTTTACGAGTGACCATTCGCATGGAACTGGCAGGTGTGTTAAATCAAGCGCTCTACCGCAGTAATGCTGCTTGTCAAGCATTGGTAGTTCAGTGGTAGAATTCTCGCTTCCCAAGCGGGAGGCCCGGGTTCGATTCCCGGCCAATGCATGGCACTTTTGTAGACGTGTCTCTTGATATTTTAAAAGGCATGGGAAAAGAAAAATGGAAACGGTAGATAAGATGATTGCATTGCTTGTCTGTTTTCTGCGCAAAGAAAGCAATCTGCTGCCCTCTTTTAGCAGAAGATGGAACTGCAGTTTCAACTTAAGGCGGGAAACCTTCTATTATGCAAATAATTCCCAGAAGACCCCAGAAGCCCAGATTGAAAGGGTGTCAGCCTCGTGTGGCTGCAAAGATATCCCCTGAGTCCTGCAGTAGAAGTCTGGCTTTCCTGAGGCACGGTGCTCAGGGAACTGCACTCAGAGTAGCGACCCATACAAAGGCCACCCTCATCTACCAGTGTGCTTGCCTCTGTCCACTTTTCCTGTCTATAGAACCTGGCCGTTCGTGGCCGTTCGTGGCCAAGGGAGTGAGAAGGACTGCCAGGGCAGCGCAGCTCCCATTCACCCACCGGAGCTGGCGCCATCCTCATGTCACTGCAGTGCTCTGTTAAATCAGCTGCTCTGGGCTGCAATGGTCCAGAGCACTGTAGCGCCAGTGTGCAGCATGTAAGGCATTGGTGGTTCAGTGGTAGAATTCTCGCCTGCCACGCGGGAGGCCCGGGTTCGATTCCCGGCCAATGCATGAGCGTTTTGCACATGTACCTTTCGTTGACTTTGAAGCATCGTGAAAAGGAAGAGACCGAACAAAAAAACAAGCCTTGATTGCCTTGCTTGCCTTATTTCTGCTACTAGCGATCACTCTGCTGATCCCTTTTAGTAGAAGGGGCCGCTGCGCCTTGACTGGAAGCAGGGCAATCTCAGATTATGCAAACAGCTCATAGAGGCCCAGCCCGAGTAGGTGCCAGTCTCACACGTCTGCAAAGGCCTTCAATGAGGCTTTCAGCAGAAGTCAAGAGTTTACGAGTGACCATTCGCATGGAACTGGCAGGTGTGTTAAATCAAGTGCTCTACCGCAGTAATGCTGCTTGTCAGGCATTGGTAGTTCAGTGGTAGAATTCTCGCTTCCCAAGCGGGAGGCCCGGGTTCGATTCCCGGCCAATGCATGGCACTTTTGTAGACGTGTCTCTTGATATTTTAAAAGGCATGGGAAAAGAAAAATGGAAACGGTAGATAAGATGATTGCATTGCTTGTCTGTTTTCTGCGCAAAGAAAGCACTCTGCTGCCCTCTTTTAGCAGAAGATGGAACGGCAGTTTCAACTTAAGGCGGGAAACCTATTATGCAAATAATTCCCAGAAGACCCCAGAAGCCCAGATTGAAAGGGTGTCAGCCTCGTGTGGCTGCAAAGATATCCCCTGAGTCCTGCGGTAGAAGTCTGGCTTTCCTGAGGCACGGTGCTCAGGGAACTGCACTCAGAGTAGCGACCCATACAAAGGCCACCCTCATCTACCAGTGTGCTTGCCTCTGTCCACTTTTCCTGTCTATAGAACCTGGCCGTTCGTGGCCGTTCGTGGCCAAGTGAGTGAGAAGGACTGCCAGGGCAGCGCAGCTCCCATTCACCCACCGGAGCTGGCGCCATCCTCATGCCACTGCAGTGCTCTGTTAAATCAGCTGCTCTGGGCTGCAATGGTCCAGAGCACTGTAGCGCCAGTGTGCAGCATGTAAGGCATTGGTGGTTCAGTGGTAGAATTCTCGCCTGCCACGCGGGAGGCCCGGGTTCGATTCCCGGCCAATGCATGAGCGTTTTGCACATGTACCTTTCGTTGACTTTGAAGCATCGTGAAAAGGAAGAGACCGAACAAAAAAACAAGCCTTGATTGCCTTGCTTGCCTTATTTCTGCTACTAGCGATCACTCTGCTGATCCCTTTTAGTAGAAGGGGCCGCTGCGCCTTGACTGGAAGCAGGGCAATCTCAGATTATGCAAACAGCTCATAGAGGCCCAGCCCGAGTAGGTGCCAGTCTCACACGTCTGCAAAGGCCTTCAATGAGGCTTTCAGCAGAAGTCAAGAGTTTACGAGTGACCATTCGCATGGAACTGGCAGGTGTGTTAAATCAAGTGCTCTACCGCAGTAATGCTGCTTGTCAGGCATTGGTAGTTCAGTGGTAGAATTCTCGCTTCCCAAGCGGGAGGCCCGGGTTCGATTCCCGGCCAATGCATGGCACTTTTGTAGACGTGTCTCTTGATATTTTAAAAGGCATGGGAAAAGAAAAATGGAAACGGTAGATAAGATGATTGCATTGCTTGTCTGTTTTCTGCGCAAAGAAAGCACTCTGCTGCCCTCTTTTAGCAGAAGATGGAACGGCAGTTTCAACTTAAGGCGGGAAACCTATTATGCAAATAATTCCCAGAAGACCCCAGAAGCCCAGATTGAAAGGGTGTCAGCCTCGTGTGGCTGCAAAGATATCCCCTGAGTCCTGCGGTAGAAGTCTGGCTTTCCTGAGGCACGGTGCTCAGGGAACTGCACTCAGAGTAGCGACCCATACAAAGGCCACCCTCATCTACCAGTGTGCTTGCCTCTGTCCACTTTTCCTGTCTATAGAACCTGGCCGTTCGTGGCCGTTCGTGGCCAAGTGAGTGAGAAGGACTGCCAGGGCAGCGCAGCTCCCATTCACCCACCGGAGCTGGCGCCATCCTCATGTCACTGCAGTGCTCTGTTAAATCAGCTGCTCTGGGCTGCAATGGTCCAGAGCACTGTAGCGCCAGTGTGCAGCATGTAAGGCATTGGTGGTTCAGTGGTAGAATTCTCGCCTGCCACGCGGGAGGCCCGGGTTCGATTCCCGGCCAATGCATGAGTGTTTTGCACATGTACCTTTCGTTGACTTTGAAGCATCGTGAAAAGGAAGAGACCGAACAAAAAAACAAGCCTTGATTGCCTTGCTTGCCTTATTTCTGCTACTAGCGATCACTCTGCTGATCCCTTTTAGTAGAAGGGGCCGCTGCGCCTTGACTGGAAGCAGGGCAATCTCAGATTATGCAAAACGCTCATAGAGGCCCAGCCCGAGTAGGTGCCAGTCTCACACGTCTGCAAAGGCCTTCAATGAGGCTTTCAGCAGAAGTCAAGAGTTTACGAGTGACCATTCGCATGGAACTGGCAGGTGTGTTAAATCAAGCGCTCTACCGCAGTAATGCTGCTTGTCAAGCATTGGTAGTTCAGTGGTAGAATTCTCGCTTCCCAAGCGGGAGGCCTGGGTTCGATTCCCGGCCAATGCATGGCACTTTTGTAGACGTGTCTCTTGATATTTTAAAAGGCATGGGAAAAGAAAAATGGAAACGGTAGATAAGATGATTGCATTGCTTGTCTGTTTTCTGCGCAAAGAAAGCACTCTGCTGCCCTCTTTTAGCAGAAGATGGAACGGCAGTTTCAACTTAAGGCGGGAAACCTATTATGCAAATAATTCCCAGAAGACCCCAGAAGCCCAGATTGAAAGGGTGTCAGCCTCGTGTGGCTGCAAAGATATCCCCTGAGTCCTGCGGTAGAAGTCTGGCTTTCCTGAGGCACGGTGCTCAGGGAACTGCACTCAGAGTAGCGACCCATACAAAGGCCACCCTCATCTACCAGTGTGCTTGCCTCTGTCCACTTTTCCTGTCTATAGAACCTGGCCGTTCGTGGCCGTTCGTGGCCAAGTGAGTGAGAAGGACTGCCAGGGCAGCGCAGCTCCCATTCACCCACCGGAGCTGGCGCCATCCTCATGTCACTGCAGTGCTCTGTTAAATCAGCTGCTCTGGGCTGCAATGGTCCAGAGCACTGTAGCGCCAGTGTGCAGCATGTAAGGCATTGGTGGTTCAGTGGTAGAATTCTCGCCTGCCACGCGGGAGGCCCGGGTTCGATTCCCGGCCAATGCATGAGCGTTTTGCACATGTACCTTTCGTTGACTTTGAAGCATCGTGAAAAGGAAGAGACCGAACAAAAAAACAAGCCTTGATTGCCTTGCTTGCCTTATTTCTGCTACTAGCGATCACTCTGCTGATCCCTTTTAGTAGAAGGGGCCGCTGCGCCTTGACTGGAAGCAGGGCAATCTCAGATTATGCAAACAGCTCATAGAGGCCCAGCCCGAGTAGGTGCCAGTCTCACACGTCTGCAAAGGCCTTCAATGAGGCTTTCAGCAGAAGTCAAGAGTTTACGAGTGACCATTCGCATGGAACTGGCAGGTGTGTTAAATCAAGTGCTCTACCGCAGTAATGCTGCTTGTCAGGCATTGGTAGTTCAGTGGTAGAATTCTCGCTTCCCAAGCGGGAGGCCCGGGTTCGATTCCCGGCCAATGCATGGCACTTTTGTAGACGTGTCTCTTGATATTTTAAAAGGCATGGGAAAAGAAAAATGGAAACGGTAGATAAGATGATTGCATTGCTTGTCTGTTTTCTGCGCAAAGAAAGCACTCTGCTGCCCTCTTTTAGCAGAAGATGGAACGGCAGTTTCAACTTAAGGCGGGAAACCTATTATGCAAATAATTCCCAGAAGACCCCAGAAGCCCAGATTGAAAGGGTGTCAGCCTCGTGTGGCTGCAAAGATATCCCCTGAGTCCTGCGGTAGAAGTCTGGCTTTCCTGAGGCACGGTGCTCAGGGAACTGCACTCAGAGTAGCGACCCATACAAAGGCCACCCTCATCTACCAGTGTGCTTGCCTCTGTCCACTTTTCCTGTCTATAGAACCTGGCCGTTCGTGGCCGTTCGTGGCCAAGTGAGTGAGAAGGACTGCCAGGGCAGCGCAGCTCCCATTCACCCACCGGAGCTGGCGCCATCCTCATGTCACTGCAGTGCTCTGTTAAATCAGCTGCTCTGGGCTGCAATGGTCCAGAGCACTGTAGCGCCAGTGTGCAGCATGTAAGGCATTGGTGGTTCAGTGGTAGAATTCTCGCCTGCCACGCGGGAGGCCCGGGTTCGATTCCCGGCCAATGCATGAGCGTTTTGCACATGTACCTTTCGTTGACTTTGAAGCATCGTGAAAAGGAAGAGACAGAACAAAAAAACAAGCCTTGATTGCCTTGCTTGCCTTATTTCTGCTACTAGCGATCACTCTGCTGATCCCTTTTAGTAGAAGGGGCCGCTGCGCCTTGACTGGAAGCAGGGCAATCTCAGATTATGCAAACAGCTCATAGAGGCCCAGCCCGAGTAGGTGCCAGTCTCACACGTCTGCAAAGGCCTTCAATGAGGCTTTCAGCAGAAGTCAAGAGTTTACGAGTGACCATTCGCATGGAACTGGCAGGTGTGTTAAATCAAGTGCTCTACCGCAGTAATGCTGCTTGTCAGGCATTGGTAGTTCAGTGGTAGAATTCTCGCTTCCCAAGCGGGAGGCCCGGGTTCGATTCCCGGCCAATGCATGGCACTTTTGTAGACGTGTCTCTTGATATTTTAAAAGGCATGGGAAAAGAAAAATGGAAACGGTAGATAAGATGATTGCATTGCTTGTCTGTTTTCTGCGCAAAGAAAGCACTCTGCTGCCCTCTTTTAGCAGAAGATGGAACGGCAGTTTCAACTTAAGGCGGGAAACCTATTATGCAAATAATTCCCAGAAGACCCCAGAAGCCCAGATTGAAAGGGTGTCAGCCTCGTGTGGCTGCAAAGATATCCCCTGAGTCCTGCGGTAGAAGTCTGGCTTTCCTGAGGCACGGTGCTCAGGGAACTGCACTCAGAGTAGCGACCCATACAAAGGCCACCCTCATCTACCAGTGTGCTTGCCTCTGTCCACTTTTCCTGTCTATAGAACCTGGCCGTTCGTGGCCGTTCGTGGCCAAGTGAGTGAGAAGGACTGCCAGGGCAGCGCAGCTCCCATTCACCCACCGGAGCTGGCGCCATCCTCATGCCACTGCAGTGCTCTGTTAAATCAGCTGCTCTGGGCTGCAATGGTCCAGAGCACTGTAGCGCCAGTGTGCAGCATGTAAGGCATTGGTGGTTCAGTGGTAGAATTCTCGCCTGCCACGCGGGAGGCCCGGGTTCGATTCCCGGCCAATGCATGAGCGTTTTGCACATGTACCTTTCGTTGACTTTGAAGCATCGTGAAAAGGAAGAGACCGAACAAAAAAACAAGCCTTGATTGCCTTGCTTGCCTTATTTCTGCTACTAGCGATCACTCTGCTGATCCCTTTTAGTAGAAGGGGCCGCTGCGCCTTGACTGGAAGCAGGGCAATCTCAGATTATGCAAAACGCTCATAGAGGCCCAGCCCGAGTAGGTGCCAGTCTCACACGTCTGCAAAGGCCTTCAATGAGGCTTTCAGCAGAAGTCAAGAGTTTACGAGTGACCATTCGCATGGAACTGGCAGGTGTGTTAAATCAAGCGCTCTACCGCAGTAATGCTGCTTGTCAAGCATTGGTAGTTCAGTGGTAGAATTCTCGCTTCCCAAGCGGGAGGCCCGGGTTCGATTCCCGGCCAATGCATGGCACTTTTGTAGACGTGTCTCTTGATATTTTAAAAGGCATGGGAAAAGAAAAATGGAAACGGTAGATAAGATGATTGCATTGCTTGTCTGTTTTCTGCGCAAAGAAAGCAATCTGCTGCCCTCTTTTAGCAGAAGATGGAACTGCAGTTTCAACTTAAGGCGGGAAACCTTCTATTATGCAAATAATTCCCAGAAGACCCCAGAAGCCCAGATTGAAAGGGTGTCAGCCTCGTGTGGCTGCAAAGATATCCCCTGAGTCCTGCGGTAGAAGTCTGGCTTTCCTGAGGCACGGTGCTCAGGGAACTGCACTCAGAGTAGCGACCCATACAAAGGCCACCCTCATCTACCAGTGTGCTTGCCTCTGTCCACTTTTCCTGTCTATAGAACCTGGCCGTTCGTGGCCGTTCGTGGCCAAGTGAGTGAGAAGGACTGCCAGGGCAGCGCAGCTCCCATTCACCCACCGGAGCTGGCGCCATCCTCATGTCACTGCAGTGCTCTGTTAAATCAGCTGCTCTGGGCTGCAATGGTCCAGAGCACTGTAGCGCCAGTGTGCAGCATGTAAGGCATTGGTGGTTCAGTGGTAGAATTCTCGCCTGCCACGCGGGAGGCCCGGGTTCGATTCCCGGCCAATGCATGAGCGTTTTGCACATGTACCTTTCGTTGACTTTGAAGCATCGTGAAAAGGAAGAGACCGAACAAAAAAACAAGCCTTGATTGCCTTGCTTGCCTTATTTCTGCTACTAGCGATCACTCTGCTGATCCCTTTTAGTAGAAGGGGCCGCTGCGCCTTGACTGGAAGCAGGGCAATCTCAGATTATGCAAACAGCTCATAGAGGCCCAGCCCGAGTAGGTGCCAGTCTCACACGTCTGCAAAGGCCTTCAATGAGGCTTTCAGCAGAAGTCAAGAGTTTACGAGTGACCATTCGCATGGAACTGGCAGGTGTGTTAAATCAAGCGCTCTACCGCAGTAATGCTGCTTGTCAGGCATTGGTAGTTCAGTGGTAGAATTCTCGCTTCCCAAGCGGGAGGCCCGGGTTCGATTCCCGGCCAATGCATGGCACTTTTGTAGACGTGTCTCTTGATATTTTAAAAGGCATGGGAAAAGAAAAATGGAAACGGTAGATAAGATGATTGCATTGCTTGTCTGTTTTCTGCGCAAAGAAAGCACTCTGCTGCCCTCTTTTAGCAGAAGATGGAACGGCAGTTTCAACTTAAGGCGGGAAACCTATTATGCAAATAATTCCCAGAAGACCCCAGAAGCCCAGATTGAAAGGGTGTCAGCCTCGTGTGGCTGCAAAGATATCCCCTGAGTCCTGCGGTAGAAGTCTGGCTTTCCTGAGGCACGGTGCTCAGGGAACTGCACTCAGAGTAGCGACCCATACAAAGGCCACCCTCATCTACCAGTGTGCTTGCCTCTGTCCACTTTTCCTGTCTATAGAACCTGGCCGTTCGTGGCCGTTCGTGGCCAAGTGAGTGAGAAGGACTGCCAGGGCAGCGCAGCTCCCATTCACCCACCGGAGCTGGCGCCATCCTCATGTCACTGCAGTGCTCTGTTAAATCAGCTGCTCTGGGCTGCAATGGTCCAGAGCACTGTAGCGCCAGTGTGCAGCATGTAAGGCATTGGTGGTTCAGTGGTAGAATTCTCGCCTGCCACGCGGGAGGCCCGGGTTCGATTCCCGGCCAATGCATGAGCGTTTTGCACATGTACCTTTCGTTGACTTTGAAGCATCGTGAAAAGGAAGAGACAGAACAAAAAAACAAGCCTTGATTGCCTTGCTTGCCTTATTTCTGCTACTAGCGATCACTCTGCTGATCCCTTTTAGTAGAAGGGGCCGCTGCGCCTTGACTGGAAGCAGGGCAATCTCAGATTATGCAAACAGCTCATAGAGGCCCAGCCCGAGTAGGTGCCAGTCTCACACGTCTGCAAAGGCCTTCAATGAGGCTTTCAGCAGAAGTCAAGAGTTTACGAGTGACCATTCGCATGGAACTGGCAGGTGTGTTAAATCAAGTGCTCTACCGCAGTAATGCTGCTTGTCAGGCATTGGTAGTTCAGTGGTAGAATTCTCGCTTCCCAAGCGGGAGGCCCGGGTTCGATTCCCGGCCAATGCATGGCACTTTTGTAGACGTGTCTCTTGATATTTTAAAAGGCATGGGAAAAGAAAAATGGAAACGGTAGATAAGATGATTGCATTGCTTGTCTGTTTTCTGCGCAAAGAAAGCACTCTGCTGCCCTCTTTTAGCAGAAGATGGAACGGCAGTTTCAACTTAAGGCGGGAAACCTATTATGCAAATAATTCCCAGAAGACCCCAGAAGCCCAGATTGAAAGGGTGTCAGCCTCGTGTGGCTGCAAAGATATCCCCTGAGTCCTGCGGTAGAAGTCTGGCTTTCCTGAGGCACGGTGCTCAGGGAACTGCACTCAGAGTAGCGACCCATACAAAGGCCACCCTCATCTACCAGTGTGCTTGCCTCTGTCCACTTTTCCTGTCTATAGAACCTGGCCGTTCGTGGCCGTTCGTGGCCAAGTGAGTGAGAAGGACTGCCAGGGCAGCGCAGCTCCCATTCACCCACCGGAGCTGGCGCCATCCTCATGTCACTGCAGTGCTCTGTTAAATCAGCTGCTCTGGGCTGCAATGGTCCAGAGCACTGTAGCGCCAGTGTGCAGCATGTAAGGCATTGGTGGTTCAGTGGTAGAATTCTCGCCTGCCACGCGGGAGGCCCGGGTTCGATTCCCGGCCAATGCATGAGTGTTTTGCACATGTACCTTTCGTTGACTTTGAAGCATCGTGAAAAGGAAGAGACCGAACAAAAAAACAAGCCTTGATTGCCTTGCTTGCCTTATTTCTGCTACTAGCGATCACTCTGCTGATCCCTTTTAGTAGAAGGGGCCGCTGCGCCTTGACTGGAAGCAGGGCAATCTCAGATTATGCAAAACGCTCATAGAGGCCCAGCCCGAGTAGGTGCCAGTCTCACACGTCTGCAAAGGCCTTCAATGAGGCTTTCAGCAGAAGTCAAGAGTTTACGAGTGACCATTCGCATGGAACTGGCAGGTGTGTTAAATCAAGCGCTCTACCGCAGTAATGCTGCTTGTCAAGCATTGGTAGTTCAGTGGTAGAATTCTCGCTTCCCAAGCGGGAGGCCTGGGTTCGATTCCCGGCCAATGCATGGCACTTTTGTAGACGTGTCTCTTGATATTTTAAAAGGCATGGGAAAAGAAAAATGGAAACGGTAGATAAGATGATTGCATTGCTTGTCTGTTTTCTGCGCAAAGAAAGCAATCTGCTGCCCTCTTTTAGCAGAAGATGGAACTGCAGTTTCAACTTAAGGCGGGAAACCTTCTATTATGCAAATAATTCCCAGAAGACCCCAGAAGCCCAGATTGAAAGGGTGTCAGCCTCGTGTGGCTGCAAAGATATCCCCTGAGTCCTGCGGTAGAAGTCTGGCTTTCCTGAGGCACGGTGCTCAGGGAACTGCACTCAGAGTAGCGACCCATACAAAGGCCACCCTCATCTACCAGTGTGCTTGCCTCTGTCCACTTTTCCTGTCTATAGAACCTGGCCGTTCGTGGCCGTTCGTGGCCAAGTGAGTGAGAAGGACTGCCAGGGCAGCGCAGCTCCCATTCACCCACCGGAGCTGGCGCCATCCTCATGTCACTGCAGTGCTCTGTTAAATCAGCTGCTCTGGGCTGCAATGGTCCAGAGCACTGTAGCGCCAGTGTGCAGCATGTAAGGCATTGGTGGTTCAGTGGTAGAATTCTCGCCTGCCACGCGGGAGGCCCGGGTTCGATTCCCGGCCAATGCATGAGCGTTTTGCACATGTACCTTTCGTTGACTTTGAAGCATCGTGAAAAGGAAGAGACCGAACAAAAAAACAAGCCTTGATTGCCTTGCTTGCCTTATTTCTGCTACTAGCGATCACTCTGCTGATCCCTTTTAGTAGAAGGGGCCGCTGCGCCTTGACTGGAAGCAGGGCAATCTCAGATTATGCAAACAGCTCATAGAGGCCCAGCCCGAGTAGGTGCCAGTCTCACACGTCTGCAAAGGCCTTCAATGAGGCTTTCAGCAGAAGTCAAGAGTTTACGAGTGACCATTCGCATGGAACTGGCAGGTGTGTTAAATCAAGCGCTCTACCGCAGTAATGCTGCTTGTCAGGCATTGGTAGTTCAGTGGTAGAATTCTCGCTTCCCAAGCGGGAGGCCCGGGTTCGATTCCCGGCCAATGCATGGCACTTTTGTAGACGTGTCTCTTGATATTTTAAAAGGCATGGGAAAAGAAAAATGGAAACGGTAGATAAGATGATTGCATTGCTTGTCTGTTTTCTGCGCAAAGAAAGCACTCTGCTGCCCTCTTTTAGCAGAAGATGGAACGGCAGTTTCAACTTAAGGCGGGAAACCTATTATGCAAATAATTCCCAGAAGACCCCAGAAGCCCAGATTGAAAGGGTGTCAGCCTCGTGTGGCTGCAAAGATATCCCCTGAGTCCTGCGGTAGAAGTCTGGCTTTCCTGAGGCACGGTGCTCAGGGAACTGCACTCAGAGTAGCGACCCATACAAAGGCCACCCTCATCTACCAGTGTGCTTGCCTCTGTCCACTTTTCCTGTCTATAGAACCTGGCCGTTCGTGGCCGTTCGTGGCCAAGTGAGTGAGAAGGACTGCCAGGGCAGCGCAGCTCCCATTCACCCACCGGAGCTGGCGCCATCCTCATGTCACTGCAGTGCTCTGTTAAATCAGCTGCTCTGGGCTGCAATGGTCCAGAGCACTGTAGCGCCAGTGTGCAGCATGTAAGGCATTGGTGGTTCAGTGGTAGAATTCTCGCCTGCCACGCGGGAGGCCCGGGTTCGATTCCCGGCCAATGCATGAGCGTTTTGCACATGTACCTTTCGTTGACTTTGAAGCATTGTGAAAAGGAAGAGACAGAACAAAAAAACAAGCCTTGATTGCCTTGCTTGCCTTATTTCTGCTACTAGCGATCACTCTGCTGATCCCTTTTAGTAGAAGGGGCCGCTGCGCCTTGACTGGAAGCAGGGCAATCTCAGATTATGCAAACAGCTCATAGAGGCCCAGCCCGAGTAGGTGCCAGTCTCACACGTCTGCAAAGGCCTTCAATGAGGCTTTCAGCAGAAGTCAAGAGTTTACGAGTGACCATTCGCATGGAACTGGCAGGTGTGTTAAATCAAGTGCTCTACCGCAGTAATGCTGCTTGTCAGGCATTGGTAGTTCAGTGGTAGAATTCTCGCTTCCCAAGCGGGAGGCCCGGGTTCGATTCCCGGCCAATGCATGGCACTTTTGTAGACGTGTCTCTTGATATTTTAAAAGGCATGGGAAAAGAAAAATGGAAACGGTAGATAAGATGATTGCATTGCTTGTCTGTTTTCTGCGCAAAGAAAGCACTCTGCTGCCCTCTTTTAGCAGAAGATGGAACGGCAGTTTCAACTTAAGGCGGGAAACCTATTATGCAAATAATTCCCAGAAGACCCCAGAAGCCCAGATTGAAAGGGTGTCAGCCTCGTGTGGCTGCAAAGATATCCCCTGAGTCCTGCGGTAGAAGTCTGGCTTTCCTGAGGCACGGTGCTCAGGGAACTGCACTCAGAGTAGCGACCCATACAAAGGCCACCCTCATCTACCAGTGTGCTTGCCTCTGTCCACTTTTCCTGTCTATAGAACCTGGCCGTTCGTGGCCGTTCGTGGCCAAGTGAGTGAGAAGGACTGCCAGGGCAGCGCAGCTCCCATTCACCCACCGGAGCTGGCGCCATCCTCATGTCACTGCAGTGCTCTGTTAAATCAGCTGCTCTGGGCTGCAATGGTCCAGAGCACTGTAGCGCCAGTGTGCAGCATGTAAGGCATTGGTGGTTCAGTGGTAGAATTCTCGCCTGCCACGCGGGAGGCCCGGGTTCGATTCCCGGCCAATGCATGAGTGTTTTGCACATGTACCTTTCGTTGACTTTGAAGCATCGTGAAAAGGAAGAGACCGAACAAAAAAACAAGCCTTGATTGCCTTGCTTGCCTTATTTCTGCTACTAGCGATCACTCTGCTGATCCCTTTTAGTAGAAGGGGCCGCTGCGCCTTGACTGGAAGCAGGGCAATCTCAGATTATGCAAAACGCTCATAGAGGCCCAGCCCGAGTAGGTGCCAGTCTCACACGTCTGCAAAGGCCTTCAATGAGGCTTTCAGCAGAAGTCAAGAGTTTACGAGTGACCATTCGCATGGAACTGGCAGGTGTGTTAAATCAAGCGCTCTACCGCAGTAATGCTGCTTGTCAAGCATTGGTAGTTCAGTGGTAGAATTCTCGCTTCCCAAGCGGGAGGCCTGGGTTCGATTCCCGGCCAATGCATGGCACTTTTGTAGACGTGTCTCTTGATATTTTAAAAGGCATGGGAAAAGAAAAATGGAAACGGTAGATAAGATGATTGCATTGCTTGTCTGTTTTCTGCGCAAAGAAAGCAATCTGCTGCCCTCTTTTAGCAGAAGATGGAACTGCAGTTTCAACTTAAGGCGGGAAACCTTCTATTATGCAAATAATTCCCAGAAGACCCCAGAAGCCCAGATTGAAAGGGTGTCAGCCTCGTGTGGCTGCAAAGATATCCCCTGAGTCCTGCGGTAGAAGTCTGGCTTTCCTGAGGCACGGTGCTCAGGGAACTGCACTCAGAGTAGCGACCCATACAAAGGCCACCCTCATCTACCAGTGTGCTTGCCTCTGTCCACTTTTCCTGTCTATAGAACCTGGCCGTTCGTGGCCGTTCGTGGCCAAGTGAGTGAGAAGGACTGCCAGGGCAGCGCAGCTCCCATTCACCCACCGGAGCTGGCGCCATCCTCATGTCACTGCAGTGCTCTGTTAAATCAGCTGCTCTGGGCTGCAATGGTCCAGAGCACTGTAGCGCCAGTGTGCAGCATGTAAGGCATTGGTGGTTCAGTGGTAGAATTCTCGCCTGCCACGCGGGAGGCCCGGGTTCGATTCCCGGCCAATGCATGAGCGTTTTGCACATGTACCTTTCGTTGACTTTGAAGCATCGTGAAAAGGAAGAGACCGAACAAAAAAACAAGCCTTGATTGCCTTGCTTGCCTTATTTCTGCTACTAGCGATCACTCTGCTGATCCCTTTTAGTAGAAGGGGCCGCTGCGCCTTGACTGGAAGCAGGGCAATCTCAGATTATGCAAACAGCTCATAGAGGCCCAGCCCGAGTAGGTGCCAGTCTCACACGTCTGCAAAGGCCTTCAATGAGGCTTTCAGCAGAAGTCAAGAGTTTACGAGTGACCATTCGCATGGAACTGGCAGGTGTGTTAAATCAAGCGCTCTACCGCAGTAATGCTGCTTGTCAGGCATTGGTAGTTCAGTGGTAGAATTCTCGCTTCCCAAGCGGGAGGCCCGGGTTCGATTCCCGGCCAATGCATGGCACTTTTGTAGACGTGTCTCTTGATATTTTAAAAGGCATGGGAAAAGAAAAATGGAAACGGTAGATAAGATGATTGCATTGCTTGTCTGTTTTCTGCGCAAAGAAAGCACTCTGCTGCCCTCTTTTAGCAGAAGATGGAACGGCAGTTTCAACTTAAGGCGGGAAACCTATTATGCAAATAATTCCCAGAAGACCCCAGAAGCCCAGATTGAAAGGGTGTCAGCCTCGTGTGGCTGCAAAGATATCCCCTGAGTCCTGCGGTAGAAGTCTGGCTTTCCTGAGGCACGGTGCTCAGGGAACTGCACTCAGAGTAGCGACCCATACAAAGGCCACCCTCATCTACCAGTGTGCTTGCCTCTGTCCACTTTTCCTGTCTATAGAACCTGGCCGTTCGTGGCCGTTCGTGGCCAAGTGAGTGAGAAGGACTGCCAGGGCAGCGCAGCTCCCATTCACCCACCGGAGCTGGCGCCATCCTCATGTCACTGCAGTGCTCTGTTAAATCAGCTGCTCTGGGCTGCAATGGTCCAGAGCACTGTAGCGCCAGTGTGCAGCATGTAAGGCATTGGTGGTTCAGTGGTAGAATTCTCGCCTGCCACGCGGGAGGCCCGGGTTCGATTCCCGGCCAATGCATGAGCGTTTTGCACATGTACCTTTCGTTGACTTTGAAGCATCGTGAAAAGGAAGAGACCGAACAAAAAAACAAGCCTTGATTGCCTTGCTTGCCTTATTTCTGCTACTAGCGATCACTCTGCTGATCCCTTTTAGTAGAAGGGGCCGCTGCGCCTTGACTGGAAGCAGGGCAATCTCAGATTATGCAAACAGCTCATAGAGGCCCAGCCCGAGTAGGTGCCAGTCTCACACGTCTGCAAAGGCCTTCAATGAGGCTTTCAGCAGAAGTCAAGAGTTTACGAGTGACCATTCGCATGGAACTGGCAGGTGTGTTAAATCAAGCGCTCTACCGCAGTAATGCTGCTTGTCAGGCATTGGTAGTTCAGTGGTAGAATTCTCGCTTCCCAAGCGGGAGGCCCGGGTTCGATTCCCGGCCAATGCATGGCACTTTTGTAGACGTGTCTCTTGATATTTTAAAAGGCATGGGAAAAGAAAAATGGAAACGGTAGATAAGATGATTGCATTGCTTGTCTGTTTTCTGCGCAAAGAAAGCACTCTGCTGCCCTCTTTTAGCAGAAGATGGAACGGCAGTTTCAACTTAAGGCGGGAAACCTATTATGCAAATAATTCCCAGAAGACCCCAGAAGCCCAGATTGAAAGGGTGTCAGCCTCGTGTGGCTGCAAAGATATCCCCTGAGTCCTGCGGTAGAAGTCTGGCTTTCCTGAGGCACGGTGCTCAGGGAACTGCACTCAGAGTAGCGACCCATACAAAGGCCACCCTCATCTACCAGTGTGCTTGCCTCTGTCCACTTTTCCTGTCTATAGAACCTGGCCGTTCGTGGCCGTTCGTGGCCAAGTGAGTGAGAAGGACTGCCAGGGCAGCGCAGCTCCCATTCACCCACCGGAGCTGGCGCCATCCTCATGTCACTGCAGTGCTCTGTTAAATCAGCTGCTCTGGGCTGCAATGGTCCAGAGCACTGTAGCGCCAGTGTGCAGCATGTAAGGCATTGGTGGTTCAGTGGTAGAATTCTCGCCTGCCACGCGGGAGGCCCGGGTTCGATTCCCGGCCAATGCATGAGCGTTTTGCACATGTACCTTTCGTTGACTTTGAAGCATTGTGAAAAGGAAGAGACAGAACAAAAAAACAAGCCTTGATTGCCTTGCTTGCCTTATTTCTGCTACTAGCGATCACTCTGCTGATCCCTTTTAGTAGAAGGGGCCGCTGCGCCTTGACTGGAAGCAGGGCAATCTCAGATTATGCAAACAGCTCATAGAGGCCCAGCCCGAGTAGGTGCCAGTCTCACACGTCTGCAAAGGCCTTCAATGAGGCTTTCAGCAGAAGTCAAGAGTTTACGAGTGACCATTCGCATGGAACTGGCAGGTGTGTTAAATCAAGTGCTCTACCGCAGTAATGCTGCTTGTCAGGCATTGGTAGTTCAGTGGTAGAATTCTCGCTTCCCAAGCGGGAGGCCCGGGTTCGATTCCCGGCCAATGCATGGCACTTTTGTAGACGTGTCTCTTGATATTTTAAAAGGCATGGGAAAAGAAAAATGGAAACGGTAGATAAGATGATTGCATTGCTTGTCTGTTTTCTGCGCAAAGAAAGCACTCTGCTGCCCTCTTTTAGCAGAAGATGGAACGGCAGTTTCAACTTAAGGCGGGAAACCTATTATGCAAATAATTCCCAGAAGACCCCAGAAGCCCAGATTGAAAGGGTGTCAGCCTCGTGTGGCTGCAAAGATATCCCCTGAGTCCTGCGGTAGAAGTCTGGCTTTCCTGAGGCACGGTGCTCAGGGAACTGCACTCAGAGTAGCGACCCATACAAAGGCCACCCTCATCTACCAGTGTGCTTGCCTCTGTCCACTTTTCCTGTCTATAGAACCTGGCCGTTCGTGGCCGTTCGTGGCCAAGTGAGTGAGAAGGACTGCCAGGGCAGCGCAGCTCCCATTCACCCACCGGAGCTGGCGCCATCCTCATGCCACTGCAGTGCTCTGTTAAATCAGCTGCTCTGGGCTGCAATGGTCCAGAGCACTGTAGCGCCAGTGTGCAGCATGTAAGGCATTGGTGGTTCAGTGGTAGAATTCTCGCCTGCCACGCGGGAGGCCCGGGTTCGATTCCCGGCCAATGCATGAGCGTTTTGCACATGTACCTTTCGTTGACTTTGAAGCATCGTGAAAAGGAAGAGACCGAACAAAAAAACAAGCCTTGATTGCCTTGCTTGCCTTATTTCTGCTACTAGCGATCACTCTGCTGATCCCTTTTAGTAGAAGGGGCCGCTGCGCCTTGACTGGAAGCAGGGCAATCTCAGATTATGCAAAACGCTCATAGAGGCCCAGCCCGAGTAGGTGCCAGTCTCACACGTCTGCAAAGGCCTTCAATGAGGCTTTCAGCAGAAGTCAAGAGTTTACGAGTGACCATTCGCATGGAACTGGCAGGTGTGTTAAATCAAGCGCTCTACCGCAGTAATGCTGCTTGTCAAGCATTGGTAGTTCAGTGGTAGAATTCTCGCTTCCCAAGCCGGAGGCCCGGGTTCGATTCCCGGCCAATGCATGGCACTTTTGTAGACGTGTCTCTTGATATTTTAAAAGGCATGGGAAAAGAAAAATGGAAACGGTAGATAAGATGATTGCATTGCTTGTCTGTTTTCTGCGCAAAGAAAGCAATCTGCTGCCCTCTTTTAGCAGAAGATGGAACTGCAGTTTCAACTTAAGGCGGGAAACCTTCTATTATGCAAATAATTCCCAGAAGACCCCAGAAGCCCAGATTGAAAGGGTGTCAGCCTCGTGTGGCTGCAAAGATATCCCCTGAGTCCTGCGGTAGAAGTCTGGCTTTCCTGAGGCACGGTGCTCAGGGAACTGCACTCAGAGTAGCGACCCATACAAAGGCCACCCTCATCTACCAGTGTGCTTGCCTCTGTCCACTTTTCCTGTCTATAGAACCTGGCCGTTCGTGGCCGTTCGTGGCCAAGTGAGTGAGAAGGACTGCCAGGGCAGCGCAGCTCCCATTCACCCACCGGAGCTGGCGCCATCCTCATGTCACTGCAGTGCTCTGTTAAATCAGCTGCTCTGGGCTGCAATGGTCCAGAGCACTGTAGCGCCAGTGTGCAGCATGTAAGGCATTGGTGGTTCAGTGGTAGAATTCTCGCCTGCCACGCGGGAGGCCCGGGTTCGATTCCCGGCCAATGCATGAGCGTTTTGCACATGTACCTTTCGTTGACTTTGAAGCATCGTGAAAAGGAAGAGACCGAACAAAAAAACAAGCCTTGATTGCCTTGCTTGCCTTATTTCTGCTACTAGCGATCACTCTGCTGATCCCTTTTAGTAGAAGGGGCCGCTGCGCCTTGACTGGAAGCAGGGCAATCTCAGATTATGCAAACAGCTCATAGAGGCCCAGCCCGAGTAGGTGCCAGTCTCACACGTCTGCAAAGGCCTTCAATGAGGCTTTCAGCAGAAGTCAAGAGTTTACGAGTGACCATTCGCATGGAACTGGCAGGTGTGTTAAATCAAGCGCTCTACCGCAGTAATGCTGCTTGTCAGGCATTGGTAGTTCAGTGGTAGAATTCTCGCTTCCCAAGCGGGAGGCCCGGGTTCGATTCCCGGCCAATGCATGGCACTTTTGTAGACGTGTCTCTTGATATTTTAAAAGGCATGGGAAAAGAAAAATGGAAACGGTAGATAAGATGATTGCATTGCTTGTCTGTTTTCTGCGCAAAGAAAGCACTCTGCTGCCCTCTTTTAGCAGAAGATGGAACGGCAGTTTCAACTTAAGGCGGGAAACCTATTATGCAAATAATTCCCAGAAGACCCCAGAAGCCCAGATTGAAAGGGTGTCAGCCTCGTGTGGCTGCAAAGATATCCCCTGAGTCCTGCGGTAGAAGTCTGGCTTTCCTGAGGCACGGTGCTCAGGGAACTGCACTCAGAGTAGCGACCCATACAAAGGCCACCCTCATCTACCAGTGTGCTTGCCTCTGTCCACTTTTCCTGTCTATAGAACCTGGCCGTTCGTGGCCGTTCGTGGCCAAGTGAGTGAGAAGGACTGCCAGGGCAGCGCAGCTCCCATTCACCCACCGGAGCTGGCGCCATCCTCATGTCACTGCAGTGCTCTGTTAAATCAGCTGCTCTGGGCTGCAATGGTCCAGAGCACTGTAGCGCCAGTGTGCAGCATGTAAGGCATTGGTGGTTCAGTGGTAGAATTCTCGCCTGCCACGCGGGAGGCCCGGGTTCGATTCCCGGCCAATGCATGAGCGTTTTGCACATGTACCTTTCGTTGACTTTGAAGCATCGTGAAAAGGAAGAGACCGAACAAAAAAACAAGCCTTGATTGCCTTGCTTGCCTTATTTCTGCTACTAGCGATCACTCTGCTGATCCCTTTTAGTAGAAGGGGCCGCTGCGCCTTGACTGGAAGCAGGGCAATCTCAGATTATGCAAACAGCTCATAGAGGCCCAGCCCGAGTAGGTGCCAGTCTCACACGTCTGCAAAGGCCTTCAATGAGGCTTTCAGCAGAAGTCAAGAGTTTACGAGTGACCATTCGCATGGAACTGGCAGGTGTGTTAAATCAAGCGCTCTACCGCAGTAATGCTGCTTGTCAGGCATTGGTAGTTCAGTGGTAGAATTCTCGCTTCCCAAGCGGGAGGCCCGGGTTCGATTCCCGGCCAATGCATGGCACTTTTGTAGACGTGTCTCTTGATATTTTAAAAGGCATGGGAAAAGAAAAATGGAAACGGTAGATAAGATGATTGCATTGCTTGTCTGTTTTCTGCGCAAAGAAAGCACTCTGCTGCCCTCTTTTAGCAGAAGATGGAACGGCAGTTTCAACTTAAGGCGGGAAACCTATTATGCAAATAATTCCCAGAAGACCCCAGAAGCCCAGATTGAAAGGGTGTCAGCCTCGTGTGGCTGCAAAGATATCCCCTGAGTCCTGCGGTAGAAGTCTGGCTTTCCTGAGGCACGGTGCTCAGGGAACTGCACTCAGAGTAGCGACCCATACAAAGGCCACCCTCATCTACCAGTGTGCTTGCCTCTGTCCACTTTTCCTGTCTATAGAACCTGGCCGTTCGTGGCCGTTCGTGGCCAAGTGAGTGAGAAGGACTGCCAGGGCAGCGCAGCTCCCATTCACCCACCGGAGCTGGCGCCATCCTCATGTCACTGCAGTGCTCTGTTAAATCAGCTGCTCTGGGCTGCAATGGTCCAGAGCACTGTAGCGCCAGTGTGCAGCATGTAAGGCATTGGTGGTTCAGTGGTAGAATTCTCGCCTGCCACGCGGGAGGCCCGGGTTCGATTCCCGGCCAATGCATGAGCGTTTTGCACATGTACCTTTCGTTGACTTTGAAGCATCGTGAAAAGGAAGAGACCGAACAAAAAAACAAGCCTTGATTGCCTTGCTTGCCTTATTTCTGCTACTAGCGATCACTCTGCTGATCCCTTTTAGTAGAAGGGGCCGCTGCGCCTTGACTGGAAGCAGGGCAATCTCAGATTATGCAAACAGCTCATAGAGGCCCAGCCCGAGTAGGTGCCAGTCTCACACGTCTGCAAAGGCCTTCAATGAGGCTTTCAGCAGAAGTCAAGAGTTTACGAGTGACCATTCGCATGGAACTGGCAGGTGTGTTAAATCAAGCGCTCTACCGCAGTAATGCTGCTTGTCAGGCATTGGTAGTTCAGTGGTAGAATTCTCGCTTCCCAAGCGGGAGGCCCGGGTTCGATTCCCGGCCAATGCATGGCACTTTTGTAGACGTGTCTCTTGATATTTTAAAAGGCATGGGAAAAGAAAAATGGAAACGGTAGATAAGATGATTGCATTGCTTGTCTGTTTTCTGCGCAAAGAAAGCACTCTGCTGCCCTCTTTTAGCAGAAGATGGAACGGCAGTTTCAACTTAAGGCGGGAAACCTATTATGCAAATAATTCCCAGAAGACCCCAGAAGCCCAGATTGAAAGGGTGTCAGCCTCGTGTGGCTGCAAAGATATCCCCTGAGTCCTGCGGTAGAAGTCTGGCTTTCCTGAGGCACGGTGCTCAGGGAACTGCACTCAGAGTAGCGACCCATACAAAGGCCACCCTCATCTACCAGTGTGCTTGCCTCTGTCCACTTTTCCTGTCTATAGAACCTGGCCGTTCGTGGCCGTTCGTGGCCAAGTGAGTGAGAAGGACTGCCAGGGCAGCGCAGCTCCCATTCACCCACCGGAGCTGGCGCCATCCTCATGTCACTGCAGTGCTCTGTTAAATCAGCTGCTCTGGGCTGCAATGGTCCAGAGCACTGTAGCGCCAGTGTGCAGCATGTAAGGCATTGGTGGTTCAGTGGTAGAATTCTCGCCTGCCACGCGGGAGGCCCGGGTTCGATTCCCGGCCAATGCATGAGCGTTTTGCACATGTACCTTTCGTTGACTTTGAAGCATCGTGAAAAGGAAGAGACAGAACAAAAAAACAAGCCTTGATTGCCTTGCTTGCCTTATTTCTGCTACTAGCGATCACTCTGCTGATCCCTTTTAGTAGAAGGGGCCGCTGCGCCTTGACTGGAAGCAGGGCAATCTCAGATTATGCAAACAGCTCATAGAGGCCCAGCCCGAGTAGGTGCCAGTCTCACACGTCTGCAAAGGCCTTCAATGAGGCTTTCAGCAGAAGTCAAGAGTTTACGAGTGACCATTCGCATGGAACTGGCAGGTGTGTTAAATCAAGTGCTCTACCGCAGTAATGCTGCTTGTCAGGCATTGGTAGTTCAGTGGTAGAATTCTCGCTTCCCAAGCGGGAGGCCCGGGTTCGATTCCCGGCCAATGCATGGCACTTTTGTAGACGTGTCTCTTGATATTTTAAAAGGCATGGGAAAAGAAAAATGGAAACGGTAGATAAGATGATTGCATTGCTTGTCTGTTTTCTGCGCAAAGAAAGCACTCTGCTGCCCTCTTTTAGCAGAAGATGGAACGGCAGTTTCAACTTAAGGCGGGAAACCTATTATGCAAATAATTCCCAGAAGACCCCAGAAGCCCAGATTGAAAGGGTGTCAGCCTCGTGTGGCTGCAAAGATATCCCCTGAGTCCTGCGGTAGAAGTCTGGCTTTCCTGAGGCACGGTGCTCAGGGAACTGCACTCAGAGTAGCGACCCATACAAAGGCCACCCTCATCTACCAGTGTGCTTGCCTCTGTCCACTTTTCCTGTCTATAGAACCTGGCCGTTCGTGGCCGTTCGTGGCCAAGTGAGTGAGAAGGACTGCCAGGGCAGCGCAGCTCCCATTCACCCACCGGAGCTGGCGCCATCCTCATGTCACTGCAGTGCTCTGTTAAATCAGCTGCTCTGGGCTGCAATGGTCCAGAGCACTGTAGCGCCAGTGTGCAGCATGTAAGGCATTGGTGGTTCAGTGGTAGAATTCTCGCCTGCCACGCGGGAGGCCCGGGTTCGATTCCCGGCCAATGCATGAGTGTTTTGCACATGTACCTTTCGTTGACTTTGAAGCATCGTGAAAAGGAAGAGACCGAACAAAAAAACAAGCCTTGATTGCCTTGCTTGCCTTATTTCTGCTACTAGCGATCACTCTGCTGATCCCTTTTAGTAGAAGGGGCCGCTGCGCCTTGACTGGAAGCAGGGCAATCTCAGATTATGCAAAACGCTCATAGAGGCCCAGCCCGAGTAGGTGCCAGTCTCACACGTCTGCAAAGGCCTTCAATGAGGCTTTCAGCAGAAGTCAAGAGTTTACGAGTGACCATTCGCATGGAACTGGCAGGTGTGTTAAATCAAGCGCTCTACCGCAGTAATGCTGCTTGTCAAGCATTGGTAGTTCAGTGGTAGAATTCTCGCTTCCCAAGCGGGAGGCCTGGGTTCGATTCCCGGCCAATGCATGGCACTTTTGTAGACGTGTCTCTTGATATTTTAAAAGGCATGGGAAAAGAAAAATGGAAACGGTAGATAAGATGATTGCATTGCTTGTCTGTTTTCTGCGCAAAGAAAGCAATCTGCTGCCCTCTTTTAGCAGAAGATGGAACTGCAGTTTCAACTTAAGGCGGGAAACCTTCTATTATGCAAATAATTCCCAGAAGACCCCAGAAGCCCAGATTGAAAGGGTGTCAGCCTCGTGTGGCTGCAAAGATATCCCCTGAGTCCTGCGGTAGAAGTCTGGCTTTCCTGAGGCACGGTGCTCAGGGAACTGCACTCAGAGTAGCGACCCATACAAAGGCCACCCTCATCTACCAGTGTGCTTGCCTCTGTCCACTTTTCCTGTCTATAGAACCTGGCCGTTCGTGGCCGTTCGTGGCCAAGTGAGTGAGAAGGACTGCCAGGGCAGCGCAGCTCCCATTCACCCACCGGAGCTGGCGCCATCCTCATGTCACTGCAGTGCTCTGTTAAATCAGCTGCTCTGGGCTGCAATGGTCCAGAGCACTGTAGCGCCAGTGTGCAGCATGTAAGGCATTGGTGGTTCAGTGGTAGAATTCTCGCCTGCCACGCGGGAGGCCCGGGTTCGATTCCCGGCCAATGCATGAGCGTTTTGCACATGTACCTTTCGTTGACTTTGAAGCATCGTGAAAAGGAAGAGACCGAACAAAAAAACAAGCCTTGATTGCCTTGCTTGCCTTATTTCTGCTACTAGCGATCACTCTGCTGATCCCTTTTAGTAGAAGGGGCCGCTGCGCCTTGACTGGAAGCAGGGCAATCTCAGATTATGCAAACAGCTCATAGAGGCCCAGCCCGAGTAGGTGCCAGTCTCACACGTCTGCAAAGGCCTTCAATGAGGCTTTCAGCAGAAGTCAAGAGTTTACGAGTGACCATTCGCATGGAACTGGCAGGTGTGTTAAATCAAGCGCTCTACCGCAGTAATGCTGCTTGTCAGGCATTGGTAGTTCAGTGGTAGAATTCTCGCTTCCCAAGCGGGAGGCCCGGGTTCGATTCCCGGCCAATGCATGGCACTTTTGTAGACGTGTCTCTTGATATTTTAAAAGGCATGGGAAAAGAAAAATGGAAACGGTAGATAAGATGATTGCATTGCTTGTCTGTTTTCTGCGCAAAGAAAGCACTCTGCTGCCCTCTTTTAGCAGAAGATGGAACGGCAGTTTCAACTTAAGGCGGGAAACCTATTATGCAAATAATTCCCAGAAGACCCCAGAAGCCCAGATTGAAAGGGTGTCAGCCTCGTGTGGCTGCAAAGATATCCCCTGAGTCCTGCGGTAGAAGTCTGGCTTTCCTGAGGCACGGTGCTCAGGGAACTGCACTCAGAGTAGCGACCCATACAAAGGCCACCCTCATCTACCAGTGTGCTTGCCTCTGTCCACTTTTCCTGTCTATAGAACCTGGCCGTTCGTGGCCGTTCGTGGCCAAGTGAGTGAGAAGGACTGCCAGGGCAGCGCAGCTCCCATTCACCCACCGGAGCTGGCGCCATCCTCATGTCACTGCAGTGCTCTGTTAAATCAGCTGCTCTGGGCTGCAATGGTCCAGAGCACTGTAGCGCCAGTGTGCAGCATGTAAGGCATTGGTGGTTCAGTGGTAGAATTCTCGCCTGCCACGCGGGAGGCCCGGGTTCGATTCCCGGCCAATGCATGAGCGTTTTGCACATGTACCTTTCGTTGACTTTGAAGCATTGTGAAAAGGAAGAGACAGAACAAAAAAACAAGCCTTGATTGCCTTGCTTGCCTTATTTCTGCTACTAGCGATCACTCTGCTGATCCCTTTTAGTAGAAGGGGCCGCTGCGCCTTGACTGGAAGCAGGGCAATCTCAGATTATGCAAACAGCTCATAGAGGCCCAGCCCGAGTAGGTGCCAGTCTCACACGTCTGCAAAGGCCTTCAATGAGGCTTTCAGCAGAAGTCAAGAGTTTACGAGTGACCATTCGCATGGAACTGGCAGGTGTGTTAAATCAAGTGCTCTACCGCAGTAATGCTGCTTGTCAGGCATTGGTAGTTCAGTGGTAGAATTCTCGCTTCCCAAGCGGGAGGCCCGGGTTCGATTCCCGGCCAATGCATGGCACTTTTGTAGACGTGTCTCTTGATATTTTAAAAGGCATGGGAAAAGAAAAATGGAAACGGTAGATAAGATGATTGCATTGCTTGTCTGTTTTCTGCGCAAAGAAAGCACTCTGCTGCCCTCTTTTAGCAGAAGATGGAACGGCAGTTTCAACTTAAGGCGGGAAACCTATTATGCAAATAATTCCCAGAAGACCCCAGAAGCCCAGATTGAAAGGGTGTCAGCCTCGTGTGGCTGCAAAGATATCCCCTGAGTCCTGCGGTAGAAGTCTGGCTTTCCTGAGGCACGGTGCTCAGGGAACTGCACTCAGAGTAGCGACCCATACAAAGGCCACCCTCATCTACCAGTGTGCTTGCCTCTGTCCACTTTTCCTGTCTATAGAACCTGGCCGTTCGTGGCCGTTCGTGGCCAAGTGAGTGAGAAGGACTGCCAGGGCAGCGCAGCTCCCATTCACCCACCGGAGCTGGCGCCATCCTCATGCCACTGCAGTGCTCTGTTAAATCAGCTGCTCTGGGCTGCAATGGTCCAGAGCACTGTAGCGCCAGTGTGCAGCATGTAAGGCATTGGTGGTTCAGTGGTAGAATTCTCGCCTGCCACGCGGGAGGCCCGGGTTCGATTCCCGGCCAATGCATGAGCGTTTTGCACATGTACCTTTCGTTGACTTTGAAGCATCGTGAAAAGGAAGAGACCGAACAAAAAAACAAGCCTTGATTGCCTTGCTTGCCTTATTTCTGCTACTAGCGATCACTCTGCTGATCCCTTTTAGTAGAAGGGGCCGCTGCGCCTTGACTGGAAGCAGGGCAATCTCAGATTATGCAAAACGCTCATAGAGGCCCAGCCCGAGTAGGTGCCAGTCTCACACGTCTGCAAAGGCCTTCAATGAGGCTTTCAGCAGAAGTCAAGAGTTTACGAGTGACCATTCGCATGGAACTGGCAGGTGTGTTAAATCAAGCGCTCTACCGCAGTAATGCTGCTTGTCAAGCATTGGTAGTTCAGTGGTAGAATTCTCGCTTCCCAAGCGGGAGGCCCGGGTTCGATTCCCGGCCAATGCATGGCACTTTTGTAGACGTGTCTCTTGATATTTTAAAAGGCATGGGAAAAGAAAAATGGAAACGGTAGATAAGATGATTGCATTGCTTGTCTGTTTTCTGCGCAAAGAAAGCAATCTGCTGCCCTCTTTTAGCAGAAGATGGAACTGCAGTTTCAACTTAAGGCGGGAAACCTTCTATTATGCAAATAATTCCCAGAAGACCCCAGAAGCCCAGATTGAAAGGGTGTCAGCCTCGTGTGGCTGCAAAGATATCCCCTGAGTCCTGCGGTAGAAGTCTGGCTTTCCTGAGGCACGGTGCTCAGGGAACTGCACTCAGAGTAGCGACCCATACAAAGGCCACCCTCATCTACCAGTGTGCTTGCCTCTGTCCACTTTTCCTGTCTATAGAACCTGGCCGTTCGTGGCCGTTCGTGGCCAAGTGAGTGAGAAGGACTGCCAGGGCAGCGCAGCTCCCATTCACCCACCGGAGCTGGCGCCATCCTCATGTCACTGCAGTGCTCTGTTAAATCAGCTGCTCTGGGCTGCAATGGTCCAGAGCACTGTAGCGCCAGTGTGCAGCATGTAAGGCATTGGTGGTTCAGTGGTAGAATTCTCGCCTGCCACGCGGGAGGCCCGGGTTCGATTCCCGGCCAATGCATGAGCGTTTTGCACATGTACCTTTCGTTGACTTTGAAGCATCGTGAAAAGGAAGAGACCGAACAAAAAAACAAGCCTTGATTGCCTTGCTTGCCTTATTTCTGCTACTAGCGATCACTCTGCTGATCCCTTTTAGTAGAAGGGGCCGCTGCGCCTTGACTGGAAGCAGGGCAATCTCAGATTATGCAAACAGCTCATAGAGGCCCAGCCCGAGTAGGTGCCAGTCTCACACGTCTGCAAAGGCCTTCAATGAGGCTTTCAGCAGAAGTCAAGAGTTTACGAGTGACCATTCGCATGGAACTGGCAGGTGTGTTAAATCAAGCGCTCTACCGCAGTAATGCTGCTTGTCAGGCATTGGTAGTTCAGTGGTAGAATTCTCGCTTCCCAAGCGGGAGGCCCGGGTTCGATTCCCGGCCAATGCATGGCACTTTTGTAGACGTGTCTCTTGATATTTTAAAAGGCATGGGAAAAGAAAAATGGAAACGGTAGATAAGATGATTGCATTGCTTGTCTGTTTTCTGCGCAAAGAAAGCACTCTGCTGCCCTCTTTTAGCAGAAGATGGAACGGCAGTTTCAACTTAAGGCGGGAAACCTATTATGCAAATAATTCCCAGAAGACCCCAGAAGCCCAGATTGAAAGGGTGTCAGCCTCGTGTGGCTGCAAAGATATCCCCTGAGTCCTGCGGTAGAAGTCTGGCTTTCCTGAGGCACGGTGCTCAGGGAACTGCACTCAGAGTAGCGACCCATACAAAGGCCACCCTCATCTACCAGTGTGCTTGCCTCTGTCCACTTTTCCTGTCTATAGAACCTGGCCGTTCGTGGCCGTTCGTGGCCAAGTGAGTGAGAAGGACTGCCAGGGCAGCGCAGCTCCCATTCACCCACCGGAGCTGGCGCCATCCTCATGTCACTGCAGTGCTCTGTTAAATCAGCTGCTCTGGGCTGCAATGGTCCAGAGCACTGTAGCGCCAGTGTGCAGCATGTAAGGCATTGGTGGTTCAGTGGTAGAATTCTCGCCTGCCACGCGGGAGGCCCGGGTTCGATTCCCGGCCAATGCATGAGCGTTTTGCACATGTACCTTTCGTTGACTTTGAAGCATCGTGAAAAGGAAGAGACCGAACAAAAAAACAAGCCTTGATTGCCTTGCTTGCCTTATTTCTGCTACTAGCGATCACTCTGCTGATCCCTTTTAGTAGAAGGGGCCGCTGCGCCTTGACTGGAAGCAGGGCAATCTCAGATTATGCAAACAGCTCATAGAGGCCCAGCCCGAGTAGGTGCCAGTCTCACACGTCTGCAAAGGCCTTCAATGAGGCTTTCAGCAGAAGTCAAGAGTTTACGAGTGACCATTCGCATGGAACTGGCAGGTGTGTTAAATCAAGCGCTCTACCGCAGTAATGCTGCTTGTCAGGCATTGGTAGTTCAGTGGTAGAATTCTCGCTTCCCAAGCGGGAGGCCCGGGTTCGATTCCCGGCCAATGCATGGCACTTTTGTAGACGTGTCTCTTGATATTTTAAAAGGCATGGGAAAAGAAAAATGGAAACGGTAGATAAGATGATTGCATTGCTTGTCTGTTTTCTGCGCAAAGAAAGCACTCTGCTGCCCTCTTTTAGCAGAAGATGGAACGGCAGTTTCAACTTAAGGCGGGAAACCTATTATGCAAATAATTCCCAGAAGACCCCAGAAGCCCAGATTGAAAGGGTGTCAGCCTCGTGTGGCTGCAAAGATATCCCCTGAGTCCTGCGGTAGAAGTCTGGCTTTCCTGAGGCACGGTGCTCAGGGAACTGCACTCAGAGTAGCGACCCATACAAAGGCCACCCTCATCTACCAGTGTGCTTGCCTCTGTCCACTTTTCCTGTCTATAGAACCTGGCCGTTCGTGGCCGTTCGTGGCCAAGTGAGTGAGAAGGACTGCCAGGGCAGCGCAGCTCCCATTCACCCACCGGAGCTGGCGCCATCCTCATGTCACTGCAGTGCTCTGTTAAATCAGCTGCTCTGGGCTGCAATGGTCCAGAGCACTGTAGCGCCAGTGTGCAGCATGTAAGGCATTGGTGGTTCAGTGGTAGAATTCTCGCCTGCCACGCGGGAGGCCCGGGTTCGATTCCCGGCCAATGCATGAGCGTTTTGCACATGTACCTTTCGTTGACTTTGAAGCATCGTGAAAAGGAAGAGACAGAACAAAAAAACAAGCCTTGATTGCCTTGCTTGCCTTATTTCTGCTACTAGCGATCACTCTGCTGATCCCTTTTAGTAGAAGGGGCCGCTGCGCCTTGACTGGAAGCAGGGCAATCTCAGATTATGCAAACAGCTCATAGAGGCCCAGCCCGAGTAGGTGCCAGTCTCACACGTCTGCAAAGGCCTTCAATGAGGCTTTCAGCAGAAGTCAAGAGTTTACGAGTGACCATTCGCATGGAACTGGCAGGTGTGTTAAATCAAGTGCTCTACCGCAGTAATGCTGCTTGTCAGGCATTGGTAGTTCAGTGGTAGAATTCTCGCTTCCCAAGCGGGAGGCCCGGGTTCGATTCCCGGCCAATGCATGGCACTTTTGTAGACGTGTCTCTTGATATTTTAAAAGGCATGGGAAAAGAAAAATGGAAACGGTAGATAAGATGATTGCATTGCTTGTCTGTTTTCTGCGCAAAGAAAGCACTCTGCTGCCCTCTTTTAGCAGAAGATGGAACGGCAGTTTCAACTTAAGGCGGGAAACCTATTATGCAAATAATTCCCAGAAGACCCCAGAAGCCCAGATTGAAAGGGTGTCAGCCTCGTGTGGCTGCAAAGATATCCCCTGAGTCCTGCGGTAGAAGTCTGGCTTTCCTGAGGCACGGTGCTCAGGGAACTGCACTCAGAGTAGCGACCCATACAAAGGCCACCCTCATCTACCAGTGTGCTTGCCTCTGTCCACTTTTCCTGTCTATAGAACCTGGCCGTTCGTGGCCGTTCGTGGCCAAGTGAGTGAGAAGGACTGCCAGGGCAGCGCAGCTCCCATTCACCCACCGGAGCTGGCGCCATCCTCATGTCACTGCAGTGCTCTGTTAAATCAGCTGCTCTGGGCTGCAATGGTCCAGAGCACTGTAGCGCCAGTGTGCAGCATGTAAGGCATTGGTGGTTCAGTGGTAGAATTCTCGCCTGCCACGCGGGAGGCCCGGGTTCGATTCCCGGCCAATGCATGAGCGTTTTGCACATGTACCTTTCGTTGACTTTGAAGCATCGTGAAAAGGAAGAGACCGAACAAAAAAACAAGCCTTGATTGCCTTGCTTGCCTTATTTCTGCTACTAGCGATCACTCTGCTGATCCCTTTTAGTAGAAGGGGCCGCTGCGCCTTGACTGGAAGCAGGGCAATCTCAGATTATGCAAAACGCTCATAGAGGCCCAGCCCGAGTAGGTGCCAGTCTCACACGTCTGCAAAGGCCTTCAATGAGGCTTTCAGCAGAAGTCAAGAGTTTACGAGTGACCATTCGCATGGAACTGGCAGGTGTGTTAAATCAAGCGCTCTACCGCAGTAATGCTGCTTGTCAAGCATTGGTAGTTCAGTGGTAGAATTCTCGCTTCCCAAGCGGGAGGCCTGGGTTCGATTCCCGGCCAATGCATGGCACTTTTGTAGACGTGTCTCTTGATATTTTAAAAGGCATGGGAAAAGAAAAATGGAAACGGTAGATAAGATGATTGCATTGCTTGTCTGTTTTCTGCGCAAAGAAAGCAATCTGCTGCCCTCTTTTAGCAGAAGATGGAACTGCAGTTTCAACTTAAGGCGGGAAACCTTCTATTATGCAAATAATTCCCAGAAGACCCCAGAAGCCCAGATTGAAAGGGTGTCAGCCTCGTGTGGCTGCAAAGATATCCCCTGAGTCCTGCGGTAGAAGTCTGGCTTTCCTGAGGCACGGTGCTCAGGGAACTGCACTCAGAGTAGCGACCCATACAAAGGCCACCCTCATCTACCAGTGTGCTTGCCTCTGTCCACTTTTCCTGTCTATAGAACCTGGCCGTTCGTGGCCGTTCGTGGCCAAGTGAGTGAGAAGGACTGCCAGGGCAGCGCAGCTCCCATTCACCCACCGGAGCTGGCGCCATCCTCATGCCACTGCAGTGCTCTGTTAAATCAGCTGCTCTGGGCTGCAATGGTCCAGAGCACTGTAGCGCCAGTGTGCAGCATGTAAGGCATTGGTGGTTCAGTGGTAGAATTCTCGCCTGCCACGCGGGAGGCCCGGGTTCGATTCCCGGCCAATGCATGAGCGTTTTGCACATGTACCTTTCGTTGACTTTGAAGCATCGTGAAAAGGAAGAGACCGAACAAAAAAACAAGCCTTGATTGCCTTGCTTGCCTTATTTCTGCTACTAGCGATCACTCTGCTGATCCCTTTTAGTAGAAGGGGCCGCTGCGCCTTGACTGGAAGCAGGGCAATCTCAGATTATGCAAACAGCTCATAGAGGCCCAGCCCGAGTAGGTGCCAGTCTCACACGTCTGCAAAGGCCTTCAATGAGGCTTTCAGCAGAAGTCAAGAGTTTACGAGTGACCATTCGCATGGAACTGGCAGGTGTGTTAAATCAAGCGCTCTACCGCAGTAATGCTGCTTGTCAGGCATTGGTAGTTCAGTGGTAGAATTCTCGCTTCCCAAGCGGGAGGCCCGGGTTCGATTCCCGGCCAATGCATGGCACTTTTGTAGACGTGTCTCTTGATATTTTAAAAGGCATGGGAAAAGAAAAATGGAAACGGTAGATAAGATGATTGCATTGCTTGTCTGTTTTCTGCGCAAAGAAAGCACTCTGCTGCCCTCTTTTAGCAGAAGATGGAACGGCAGTTTCAACTTAAGGCGGGAAACCTATTATGCAAATAATTCCCAGAAGACCCCAGAAGCCCAGATTGAAAGGGTGTCAGCCTCGTGTGGCTGCAAAGATATCCCCTGAGTCCTGCGGTAGAAGTCTGGCTTTCCTGAGGCACGGTGCTCAGGGAACTGCACTCAGAGTAGCGACCCATACAAAGGCCACCCTCATCTACCAGTGTGCTTGCCTCTGTCCACTTTTCCTGTCTATAGAACCTGGCCGTTCGTGGCCGTTCGTGGCCAAGTGAGTGAGAAGGACTGCCAGGGCAGCGCAGCTCCCATTCACCCACCGGAGCTGGCGCCATCCTCATGTCACTGCAGTGCTCTGTTAAATCAGCTGCTCTGGGCTGCAATGGTCCAGAGCACTGTAGCGCCAGTGTGCAGCATGTAAGGCATTGGTGGTTCAGTGGTAGAATTCTCGCCTGCCACGCGGGAGGCCCGGGTTCGATTCCCGGCCAATGCATGAGCGTTTTGCACATGTACCTTTCGTTGACTTTGAAGCATCGTGAAAAGGAAGAGACCGAACAAAAAAACAAGCCTTGATTGCCTTGCTTGCCTTATTTCTGCTACTAGCGATCACTCTGCTGATCCCTTTTAGTAGAAGGGGCCGCTGCGCCTTGACTGGAAGCAGGGCAATCTCAGATTATGCAAACAGCTCATAGAGGCCCAGCCCGAGTAGGTGCCAGTCTCACACGTCTGCAAAGGCCTTCAATGAGGCTTTCAGCAGAAGTCAAGAGTTTACGAGTGACCATTCGCATGGAACTGGCAGGTGTGTTAAATCAAGCGCTCTACCGCAGTAATGCTGCTTGTCAGGCATTGGTAGTTCAGTGGTAGAATTCTCGCTTCCCAAGCGGGAGGCCCGGGTTCGATTCCCGGCCAATGCATGGCACTTTTGTAGACGTGTCTCTTGATATTTTAAAAGGCATGGGAAAAGAAAAATGGAAACGGTAGATAAGATGATTGCATTGCTTGTCTGTTTTCTGCGCAAAGAAAGCAATCTGCTGCCCTCTTTTAGCAGAAGATGGAACTGCAGTTTCAACTTAAGGCGGGAAACCTTCTATTATGCAAATAATTCCCAGAAGACCCCAGAAGCCCAGATTGAAAGGGTGTCAGCCTCGTGTGGCTGCAAAGATATCCCCTGAGTCCTGCGGTAGAAGTCTGGCTTTCCTGAGGCACGGTGCTCAGGGAACTGCACTCAGAGTAGCGACCCATACAAAGGCCACCCTCATCTACCAGTGTGCTTGCCTCTGTCCACTTTTCCTGTCTATAGAACCTGGCCGTTCGTGGCCGTTCGTGGCCAAGTGAGTGAGAAGGACTGCCAGGGCAGCGCAGCTCCCATTCACCCACCGGAGCTGGCGCCATCCTCATGTCACTGCAGTGCTCTGTTAAATCAGCTGCTCTGGGCTGCAATGGTCCAGAGCACTGTAGCGCCAGTGTGCAGCATGTAAGGCATTGGTGGTTCAGTGGTAGAATTCTCGCCTGCCACGCGGGAGGCCCGGGTTCGATTCCCGGCCAATGCATGAGCGTTTTGCACATGTACCTTTCGTTGACTTTGAAGCATCGTGAAAAGGAAGAGACCGAACAAAAAAACAAGCCTTGATTGCCTTGCTTGCCTTATTTCTGCTACTAGCGATCACTCTGCTGATCCCTTTTAGTAGAAGGGGCCGCTGCGCCTTGACTGGAAGCAGGGCAATCTCAGATTATGCAAACAGCTCATAGAGGCCCAGCCCGAGTAGGTGCCAGTCTCACACGTCTGCAAAGGCCTTCAATGAGGCTTTCAGCAGAAGTCAAGAGTTTACGAGTGACCATTCGCATGGAACTGGCAGGTGTGTTAAATCAAGCGCTCTACCGCAGTAATGCTGCTTGTCAGGCATTGGTAGTTCAGTGGTAGAATTCTCGCTTCCCAAGCGGGAGGCCCGGGTTCGATTCCCGGCCAATGCATGGCACTTTTGTAGACGTGTCTCTTGATATTTTAAAAGGCATGGGAAAAGAAAAATGGAAACGGTAGATAAGATGATTGCATTGCTTGTCTGTTTTCTGCGCAAAGAAAGCACTCTGCTGCCCTCTTTTAGCAGAAGATGGAACGGCAGTTTCAACTTAAGGCGGGAAACCTATTATGCAAATAATTCCCAGAAGACCCCAGAAGCCCAGATTGAAAGGGTGTCAGCCTCGTGTGGCTGCAAAGATATCCCCTGAGTCCTGCGGTAGAAGTCTGGCTTTCCTGAGGCACGGTGCTCAGGGAACTGCACTCAGAGTAGCGACCCATACAAAGGCCACCCTCATCTACCAGTGTGCTTGCCTCTGTCCACTTTTCCTGTCTATAGAACCTGGCCGTTCGTGGCCGTTCGTGGCCAAGTGAGTGAGAAGGACTGCCAGGGCAGCGCAGCTCCCATTCACCCACCGGAGCTGGCGCCATCCTCATGTCACTGCAGTGCTCTGTTAAATCAGCTGCTCTGGGCTGCAATGGTCCAGAGCACTGTAGCGCCAGTGTGCAGCATGTAAGGCATTGGTGGTTCAGTGGTAGAATTCTCGCCTGCCACGCGGGAGGCCCGGGTTCGATTCCCGGCCAATGCATGAGCGTTTTGCACATGTACCTTTCGTTGACTTTGAAGCATCGTGAAAAGGAAGAGACCGAACAAAAAAACAAGCCTTGATTGCCTTGCTTGCCTTATTTCTGCTACTAGCGATCACTCTGCTGATCCCTTTTAGTAGAAGGGGCCGCTGCGCCTTGACTGGAAGCAGGGCAATCTCAGATTATGCAAACAGCTCATAGAGGCCCAGCCCGAGTAGGTGCCAGTCTCACACGTCTGCAAAGGCCTTCAATGAGGCTTTCAGCAGAAGTCAAGAGTTTACGAGTGACCATTCGCATGGAACTGGCAGGTGTGTTAAATCAAGCGCTCTACCGCAGTAATGCTGCTTGTCAGGCATTGGTAGTTCAGTGGTAGAATTCTCGCTTCCCAAGCGGGAGGCCCGGGTTCGATTCCCGGCCAATGCATGGCACTTTTGTAGACGTGTCTCTTGATATTTTAAAAGGCATGGGAAAAGAAAAATGGAAACGGTAGATAAGATGATTGCATTGCTTGTCTGTTTTCTGCGCAAAGAAAGCACTCTGCTGCCCTCTTTTAGCAGAAGATGGAACGGCAGTTTCAACTTAAGGCGGGAAACCTATTATGCAAATAATTCCCAGAAGACCCCAGAAGCCCAGATTGAAAGGGTGTCAGCCTCGTGTGGCTGCAAAGATATCCCCTGAGTCCTGCGGTAGAAGTCTGGCTTTCCTGAGGCACGGTGCTCAGGGAACTGCACTCAGAGTAGCGACCCATACAAAGGCCACCCTCATCTACCAGTGTGCTTGCCTCTGTCCACTTTTCCTGTCTATAGAACCTGGCCGTTCGTGGCCGTTCGTGGCCAAGTGAGTGAGAAGGACTGCCAGGGCAGCGCAGCTCCCATTCACCCACCGGAGCTGGCGCCATCCTCATGTCACTGCAGTGCTCTGTTAAATCAGCTGCTCTGGGCTGCAATGGTCCAGAGCACTGTAGCGCCAGTGTGCAGCATGTAAGGCATTGGTGGTTCAGTGGTAGAATTCTCGCCTGCCACGCGGGAGGCCCGGGTTCGATTCCCGGCCAATGCATGAGCGTTTTGCACATGTACCTTTCGTTGACTTTGAAGCATCGTGAAAAGGAAGAGACAGAACAAAAAAACAAGCCTTGATTGCCTTGCTTGCCTTATTTCTGCTACTAGCGATCACTCTGCTGATCCCTTTTAGTAGAAGGGGCCGCTGCGCCTTGACTGGAAGCAGGGCAATCTCAGATTATGCAAACAGCTCATAGAGGCCCAGCCCGAGTAGGTGCCAGTCTCACACGTCTGCAAAGGCCTTCAATGAGGCTTTCAGCAGAAGTCAAGAGTTTACGAGTGACCATTCGCATGGAACTGGCAGGTGTGTTAAATCAAGTGCTCTACCGCAGTAATGCTGCTTGTCAGGCATTGGTAGTTCAGTGGTAGAATTCTCGCTTCCCAAGCGGGAGGCCCGGGTTCGATTCCCGGCCAATGCATGGCACTTTTGTAGACGTGTCTCTTGATATTTTAAAAGGCATGGGAAAAGAAAAATGGAAACGGTAGATAAGATGATTGCATTGCTTGTCTGTTTTCTGCGCAAAGAAAGCACTCTGCTGCCCTCTTTTAGCAGAAGATGGAACGGCAGTTTCAACTTAAGGCGGGAAACCTATTATGCAAATAATTCCCAGAAGACCCCAGAAGCCCAGATTGAAAGGGTGTCAGCCTCGTGTGGCTGCAAAGATATCCCCTGAGTCCTGCGGTAGAAGTCTGGCTTTCCTGAGGCACGGTGCTCAGGGAACTGCACTCAGAGTAGCGACCCATACAAAGGCCACCCTCATCTACCAGTGTGCTTGCCTCTGTCCACTTTTCCTGTCTATAGAACCTGGCCGTTCGTGGCCGTTCGTGGCCAAGTGAGTGAGAAGGACTGCCAGGGCAGCGCAGCTCCCATTCACCCACCGGAGCTGGCGCCATCCTCATGTCACTGCAGTGCTCTGTTAAATCAGCTGCTCTGGGCTGCAATGGTCCAGAGCACTGTAGCGCCAGTGTGCAGCATGTAAGGCATTGGTGGTTCAGTGGTAGAATTCTCGCCTGCCACGCGGGAGGCCCGGGTTCGATTCCCGGCCAATGCATGAGTGTTTTGCACATGTACCTTTCGTTGACTTTGAAGCATCGTGAAAAGGAAGAGACCGAACAAAAAAACAAGCCTTGATTGCCTTGCTTGCCTTATTTCTGCTACTAGCGATCACTCTGCTGATCCCTTTTAGTAGAAGGGGCCGCTGCGCCTTGACTGGAAGCAGGGCAATCTCAGATTATGCAAAACGCTCATAGAGGCCCAGCCCGAGTAGGTGCCAGTCTCACACGTCTGCAAAGGCCTTCAATGAGGCTTTCAGCAGAAGTCAAGAGTTTACGAGTGACCATTCGCATGGAACTGGCAGGTGTGTTAAATCAAGCGCTCTACCGCAGTAATGCTGCTTGTCAAGCATTGGTAGTTCAGTGGTAGAATTCTCGCTTCCCAAGCGGGAGGCCTGGGTTCGATTCCCGGCCAATGCATGGCACTTTTGTAGACGTGTCTCTTGATATTTTAAAAGGCATGGGAAAAGAAAAATGGAAACGGTAGATAAGATGATTGCATTGCTTGTCTGTTTTCTGCGCAAAGAAAGCAATCTGCTGCCCTCTTTTAGCAGAAGATGGAACTGCAGTTTCAACTTAAGGCGGGAAACCTTCTATTATGCAAATAATTCCCAGAAGACCCCAGAAGCCCAGATTGAAAGGGTGTCAGCCTCGTGTGGCTGCAAAGATATCCCCTGAGTCCTGCGGTAGAAGTCTGGCTTTCCTGAGGCACGGTGCTCAGGGAACTGCACTCAGAGTAGCGACCCATACAAAGGCCACCCTCATCTACCAGTGTGCTTGCCTCTGTCCACTTTTCCTGTCTATAGAACCTGGCCGTTCGTGGCCGTTCGTGGCCAAGTGAGTGAGAAGGACTGCCAGGGCAGCGCAGCTCCCATTCACCCACCGGAGCTGGCGCCATCCTCATGCCACTGCAGTGCTCTGTTAAATCAGCTGCTCTGGGCTGCAATGGTCCAGAGCACTGTAGCGCCAGTGTGCAGCATGTAAGGCATTGGTGGTTCAGTGGTAGAATTCTCGCCTGCCACGCGGGAGGCCCGGGTTCGATTCCCGGCCAATGCATGAGCGTTTTGCACATGTACCTTTCGTTGACTTTGAAGCATCGTGAAAAGGAAGAGACCGAACAAAAAAACAAGCCTTGATTGCCTTGCTTGCCTTATTTCTGCTACTAGCGATCACTCTGCTGATCCCTTTTAGTAGAAGGGGCCGCTGCGCCTTGACTGGAAGCAGGGCAATCTCAGATTATGCAAAACGCTCATAGAGGCCCAGCCCGAGTAGGTGCCAGTCTCACACGTCTGCAAAGGCCTTCAATGAGGCTTTCAGCAGAAGTCAAGAGTTTACGAGTGACCATTCGCATGGAACTGGCAGGTGTGTTAAATCAAGCGCTCTACCGCAGTAATGCTGCTTGTCAAGCATTGGTAGTTCAGTGGTAGAATTCTCGCTTCCCAAGCGGGAGGCCCGGGTTCGATTCCCGGCCAATGCATGGCACTTTTGTAGACGTGTCTCTTGATATTTTAAAAGGCATGGGAAAAGAAAAATGGAAACGGTAGATAAGATGATTGCATTGCTTGTCTGTTTTCTGCGCAAAGAAAGCAATCTGCTGCCCTCTTTTAGCAGAAGATGGAACTGCAGTTTCAACTTAAGGCGGGAAACCTTCTATTATGCAAATAATTCCCAGAAGACCCCAGAAGCCCAGATTGAAAGGGTGTCAGCCTCGTGTGGCTGCAAAGATATCCCCTGAGTCCTGCGGTAGAAGTCTGGCTTTCCTGAGGCACGGTGCTCAGGGAACTGCACTCAGAGTAGCGACCCATACAAAGGCCACCCTCATCTACCAGTGTGCTTGCCTCTGTCCACTTTTCCTGTCTATAGAACCTGGCCGTTCGTGGCCGTTCGTGGCCAAGTGAGTGAGAAGGACTGCCAGGGCAGCGCAGCTCCCATTCACCCACCGGAGCTGGCGCCATCCTCATGTCACTGCAGTGCTCTGTTAAATCAGCTGCTCTGGGCTGCAATGGTCCAGAGCACTGTAGCGCCAGTGTGCAGCATGTAAGGCATTGGTGGTTCAGTGGTAGAATTCTCGCCTGCCACGCGGGAGGCCCGGGTTCGATTCCCGGCCAATGCATGAGCGTTTTGCACATGTACCTTTCGTTGACTTTGAAGCATCGTGAAAAGGAAGAGACAGAACAAAAAAACAAGCCTTGATTGCCTTGCTTGCCTTATTTCTGCTACTAGCGATCACTCTGCTGATCCCTTTTAGTAGAAGGGGCCGCTGCGCCTTGACTGGAAGCAGGGCAATCTCAGATTATGCAAACAGCTCATAGAGGCCCAGCCCGAGTAGGTGCCAGTCTCACACGTCTGCAAAGGCCTTCAATGAGGCTTTCAGCAGAAGTCAAGAGTTTACGAGTGACCATTCGCATGGAACTGGCAGGTGTGTTAAATCAAGTGCTCTACCGCAGTAATGCTGCTTGTCAGGCATTGGTAGTTCAGTGGTAGAATTCTCGCTTCCCAAGCGGGAGGCCCGGGTTCGATTCCCGGCCAATGCATGGCACTTTTGTAGACGTGTCTCTTGATATTTTAAAAGGCATGGGAAAAGAAAAATGGAAACGGTAGATAAGATGATTGCATTGCTTGTCTGTTTTCTGCGCAAAGAAAGCACTCTGCTGCCCTCTTTTAGCAGAAGATGGAACGGCAGTTTCAACTTAAGGCGGGAAACCTATTATGCAAATAATTCCCAGAAGACCCCAGAAGCCCAGATTGAAAGGGTGTCAGCCTCGTGTGGCTGCAAAGATATCCCCTGAGTCCTGCGGTAGAAGTCTGGCTTTCCTGAGGCACGGTGCTCAGGGAACTGCACTCAGAGTAGCGACCCATACAAAGGCCACCCTCATCTACCAGTGTGCTTGCCTCTGTCCACTTTTCCTGTCTATAGAACCTGGCCGTTCGTGGCCGTTCGTGGCCAAGTGAGTGAGAAGGACTGCCAGGGCAGCGCAGCTCCCATTCACCCACCGGAGCTGGCGCCATCCTCATGTCACTGCAGTGCTCTGTTAAATCAGCTGCTCTGGGCTGCAATGGTCCAGAGCACTGTAGCGCCAGTGTGCAGCATGTAAGGCATTGGTGGTTCAGTGGTAGAATTCTCGCCTGCCACGCGGGAGGCCCGGGTTCGATTCCCGGCCAATGCATGAGTGTTTTGCACATGTACCTTTCGTTGACTTTGAAGCATCGTGAAAAGGAAGAGACCGAACAAAAAAACAAGCCTTGATTGCCTTGCTTGCCTTATTTCTGCTACTAGCGATCACTCTGCTGATCCCTTTTAGTAGAAGGGGCCGCTGCGCCTTGACTGGAAGCAGGGCAATCTCAGATTATGCAAAACGCTCATAGAGGCCCAGCCCGAGTAGGTGCCAGTCTCACACGTCTGCAAAGGCCTTCAATGAGGCTTTCAGCAGAAGTCAAGAGTTTACGAGTGACCATTCGCATGGAACTGGCAGGTGTGTTAAATCAAGCGCTCTACCGCAGTAATGCTGCTTGTCAAGCATTGGTAGTTCAGTGGTAGAATTCTCGCTTCCCAAGCGGGAGGCCTGGGTTCGATTCCCGGCCAATGCATGGCACTTTTGTAGACGTGTCTCTTGATATTTTAAAAGGCATGGGAAAAGAAAAATGGAAACGGTAGATAAGATGATTGCATTGCTTGTCTGTTTTCTGCGCAAAGAAAGCAATCTGCTGCCCTCTTTTAGCAGAAGATGGAACTGCAGTTTCAACTTAAGGCGGGAAACCTTCTATTATGCAAATAATTCCCAGAAGACCCCAGAAGCCCAGATTGAAAGGGTGTCAGCCTCGTGTGGCTGCAAAGATATCCCCTGAGTCCTGCGGTAGAAGTCTGGCTTTCCTGAGGCACGGTGCTCAGGGAACTGCACTCAGAGTAGCGACCCATACAAAGGCCACCCTCATCTACCAGTGTGCTTGCCTCTGTCCACTTTTCCTGTCTATAGAACCTGGCCGTTCGTGGCCGTTCGTGGCCAAGTGAGTGAGAAGGACTGCCAGGGCAGCGCAGCTCCCATTCACCCACCGGAGCTGGCGCCATCCTCATGCCACTGCAGTGCTCTGTTAAATCAGCTGCTCTGGGCTGCAATGGTCCAGAGCACTGTAGCGCCAGTGTGCAGCATGTAAGGCATTGGTGGTTCAGTGGTAGAATTCTCGCCTGCCACGCGGGAGGCCCGGGTTCGATTCCCGGCCAATGCATGAGCGTTTTGCACATGTACCTTTCGTTGACTTTGAAGCATCGTGAAAAGGAAGAGACCGAACAAAAAAACAAGCCTTGATTGCCTTGCTTGCCTTATTTCTGCTACTAGCGATCACTCTGCTGATCCCTTTTAGTAGAAGGGGCCGCTGCGCCTTGACTGGAAGCAGGGCAATCTCAGATTATGCAAAACGCTCATAGAGGCCCAGCCCGAGTAGGTGCCAGTCTCACACGTCTGCAAAGGCCTTCAATGAGGCTTTCAGCAGAAGTCAAGAGTTTACGAGTGACCATTCGCATGGAACTGGCAGGTGTGTTAAATCAAGCGCTCTACCGCAGTAATGCTGCTTGTCAAGCATTGGTAGTTCAGTGGTAGAATTCTCGCTTCCCAAGCGGGAGGCCCGGGTTCGATTCCCGGCCAATGCATGGCACTTTTGTAGACGTGTCTCTTGATATTTTAAAAGGCATGGGAAAAGAAAAATGGAAACGGTAGATAAGATGATTGCATTGCTTGTCTGTTTTCTGCGCAAAGAAAGCAATCTGCTGCCCTCTTTTAGCAGAAGATGGAACTGCAGTTTCAACTTAAGGCGGGAAACCTTCTATTATGCAAATAATTCCCAGAAGACCCCAGAAGCCCAGATTGAAAGGGTGTCAGCCTCGTGTGGCTGCAAAGATATCCCCTGAGTCCTGCGGTAGAAGTCTGGCTTTCCTGAGGCACGGTGCTCAGGGAACTGCACTCAGAGTAGCGACCCATACAAAGGCCACCCTCATCTACCAGTGTGCTTGCCTCTGTCCACTTTTCCTGTCTATAGAACCTGGCCGTTCGTGGCCGTTCGTGGCCAAGTGAGTGAGAAGGACTGCCAGGGCAGCGCAGCTCCCATTCACCCACCGGAGCTGGCGCCATCCTCATGTCACTGCAGTGCTCTGTTAAATCAGCTGCTCTGGGCTGCAATGGTCCAGAGCACTGTAGCGCCAGTGTGCAGCATGTAAGGCATTGGTGGTTCAGTGGTAGAATTCTCGCCTGCCACGCGGGAGGCCCGGGTTCGATTCCCGGCCAATGCATGAGCGTTTTGCACATGTACCTTTCGTTGACTTTGAAGCATCGTGAAAAGGAAGAGACAGAACAAAAAAACAACCCTTGATTGCCTTGCTTGCCTTATTTCTGCTACTAGCGATCACTCTGCTGATCCCTTTTAGTAGAAGGGGCCGCTGCGCCTTGACTGGAAGCAGGGCAATCTCAGATTATGCAAACAGCTCATAGAGGCCCAGCCCGAGTAGGTGCCAGTCTCACACGTCTGCAAAGGCCTTCAATGAGGCTTTCAGCAGAAGTCAAGAGTTTACGAGTGACCATTCGCATGGAACTGGCAGGTGTGTTAAATCAAGTGCTCTACCGCAGTAATGCTGCTTGTCAGGCATTGGTAGTTCAGTGGTAGAATTCTCGCTTCCCAAGCGGGAGGCCCGGGTTCGATTCCCGGCCAATGCATGGCACTTTTGTAGACGTGTCTCTTGATATTTTAAAAGGCATGGGAAAAGAAAAATGGAAACGGTAGATAAGATGATTGCATTGCTTGTCTGTTTTCTGCGCAAAGAAAGCACTCTGCTGCCCTCTTTTAGCAGAAGATGGAACGGCAGTTTCAACTTAAGGCGGGAAACCTATTATGCAAATAATTCCCAGAAGACCCCAGAAGCCCAGATTGAAAGGGTGTCAGCCTCGTGTGGCTGCAAAGATATCCCCTGAGTCCTGCGGTAGAAGTCTGGCTTTCCTGAGGCACGGTGCTCAGGGAACTGCACTCAGAGTAGCGACCCATACAAAGGCCACCCTCATCTACCAGTGTGCTTGCCTCTGTCCACTTTTCCTGTCTATAGAACCTGGCCGTTCGTGGCCGTTCGTGGCCAAGTGAGTGAGAAGGACTGCCAGGGCAGCGCAGCTCCCATTCACCCACCGGAGCTGGCGCCATCCTCATGTCACTGCAGTGCTCTGTTAAATCAGCTGCTCTGGGCTGCAATGGTCCAGAGCACTGTAGCGCCAGTGTGCAGCATGTAAGGCATTGGTGGTTCAGTGGTAGAATTCTCGCCTGCCACGCGGGAGGCCCGGGTTCGATTCCCGGCCAATGCATGAGCGTTTTGCACATGTACCTTTCGTTGACTTTGAAGCATCGTGAAAAGGAAGAGACCGAACAAAAAAACAAGCCTTGATTGCCTTGCTTGCCTTATTTCTGCTACTAGCGATCACTCTGCTGATCCCTTTTAGTAGAAGGGGCCGCTGCGCCTTGACTGGAAGCAGGGCAATCTCAGATTATGCAAAACGCTCATAGAGGCCCAGCCCGAGTAGGTGCCAGTCTCACACGTCTGCAAAGGCCTTCAATGAGGCTTTCAGCAGAAGTCAAGAGTTTACGAGTGACCATTCGCATGGAACTGGCAGGTGTGTTAAATCAAGCGCTCTACCGCAGTAATGCTGCTTGTCAAGCATTGGTAGTTCAGTGGTAGAATTCTCGCTTCCCAAGCGGGAGGCCTGGGTTCGATTCCCGGCCAATGCATGGCACTTTTGTAGACGTGTCTCTTGATATTTTAAAAGGCATGGGAAAAGAAAAATGGAAACGGTAGATAAGATGATTGCATTGCTTGTCTGTTTTCTGCGCAAAGAAAGCAATCTGCTGCCCTCTTTTAGCAGAAGATGGAACTGCAGTTTCAACTTAAGGCGGGAAACCTTCTATTATGCAAATAATTCCCAGAAGACCCCAGAAGCCCAGATTGAAAGGGTGTCAGCCTCGTGTGGCTGCAAAGATATCCCCTGAGTCCTGCAGTAGAAGTCTGGCTTTCCTGAGGCACGGTGCTCAGGGAACTGCACTCAGAGTAGCGACCCATACAAAGGCCACCCTCATCTACCAGTGTGCTTGCCTCTGTCCACTTTTCCTGTCTATAGAACCTGGCCGTTCGTGGCCGTTCGTGGCCAAGGGAGTGAGAAGGACTGCCAGGGCAGCGCAGCTCCCATTCACCCACCGGAGCTGGCGCCATCCTCATGTCACTGCAGTGCTCTGTTAAATCAGCTGCTCTGGGCTGCAATGGTCCAGAGCACTGTAGCGCCAGTGTGCAGCATGTAAGGCATTGGTGGTTCAGTGGTAGAATTCTCGCCTGCCACGCGGGAGGCCCGGGTTCGATTCCCGGCCAATGCATGAGCGTTTTGCACATGTACCTTTCGTTGACTTTGAAGCATCGTGAAAAGGAAGAGACCGAACAAAAAAACAAGCCTTGATTGCCTTGCTTGCCTTATTTCTGCTACTAGCGATCACTCTGCTGATCCCTTTTAGTAGAAGGGGCCGCTGCGCCTTGACTGGAAGCAGGGCAATCTCAGATTATGCAAACAGCTCATAGAGGCCCAGCCCGAGTAGGTGCCAGTCTCACACGTCTGCAAAGGCCTTCAATGAGGCTTTCAGCAGAAGTCAAGAGTTTACGAGTGACCATTCGCATGGAACTGGCAGGTGTGTTAAATCAAGTGCTCTACCGCAGTAATGCTGCTTGTCAGGCATTGGTAGTTCAGTGGTAGAATTCTCGCTTCCCAAGCGGGAGGCCCGGGTTCGATTCCCGGCCAATGCATGGCACTTTTGTAGACGTGTCTCTTGATATTTTAAAAGGCATGGGAAAAGAAAAATGGAAACGGTAGATAAGATGATTGCATTGCTTGTCTGTTTTCTGCGCAAAGAAAGCACTCTGCTGCCCTCTTTTAGCAGAAGATGGAACGGCAGTTTCAACTTAAGGCGGGAAACCTATTATGCAAATAATTCCCAGAAGACCCCAGAAGCCCAGATTGAAAGGGTGTCAGCCTCGTGTGGCTGCAAAGATATCCCCTGAGTCCTGCGGTAGAAGTCTGGCTTTCCTGAGGCACGGTGCTCAGGGAACTGCACTCAGAGTAGCGACCCATACAAAGGCCACCCTCATCTACCAGTGTGCTTGCCTCTGTCCACTTTTCCTGTCTATAGAACCTGGCCGTTCGTGGCCGTTCGTGGCCAAGTGAGTGAGAAGGACTGCCAGGGCAGCGCAGCTCCCATTCACCCACCGGAGCTGGCGCCATCCTCATGCCACTGCAGTGCTCTGTTAAATCAGCTGCTCTGGGCTGCAATGGTCCAGAGCACTGTAGCGCCAGTGTGCAGCATGTAAGGCATTGGTGGTTCAGTGGTAGAATTCTCGCCTGCCACGCGGGAGGCCCGGGTTCGATTCCCGGCCAATGCATGAGCGTTTTGCACATGTACCTTTCGTTGACTTTGAAGCATCGTGAAAAGGAAGAGACCGAACAAAAAAACAAGCCTTGATTGCCTTGCTTGCCTTATTTCTGCTACTAGCGATCACTCTGCTGATCCCTTTTAGTAGAAGGGGCCGCTGCGCCTTGACTGGAAGCAGGGCAATCTCAGATTATGCAAAACGCTCATAGAGGCCCAGCCCGAGTAGGTGCCAGTCTCACACGTCTGCAAAGGCCTTCAATGAGGCTTTCAGCAGAAGTCAAGAGTTTACGAGTGACCATTCGCATGGAACTGGCAGGTGTGTTAAATCAAGCGCTCTACCGCAGTAATGCTGCTTGTCAAGCATTGGTAGTTCAGTGGTAGAATTCTCGCTTCCCAAGCGGGAGGCCCGGGTTCGATTCCCGGCCAATGCATGGCACTTTTGTAGACGTGTCTCTTGATATTTTAAAAGGCATGGGAAAAGAAAAATGGAAACGGTAGATAAGATGATTGCATTGCTTGTCTGTTTTCTGCGCAAAGAAAGCAATCTGCTGCCCTCTTTTAGCAGAAGATGGAACTGCAGTTTCAACTTAAGGCGGGAAACCTTCTATTATGCAAATAATTCCCAGAAGACCCCAGAAGCCCAGATTGAAAGGGTGTCAGCCTCGTGTGGCTGCAAAGATATCCCCTGAGTCCTGCGGTAGAAGTCTGGCTTTCCTGAGGCACGGTGCTCAGGGAACTGCACTCAGAGTAGCGACCCATACAAAGGCCACCCTCATCTACCAGTGTGCTTGCCTCTGTCCACTTTTCCTGTCTATAGAACCTGGCCGTTCGTGGCCGTTCGTGGCCAAGTGAGTGAGAAGGACTGCCAGGGCAGCGCAGCTCCCATTCACCCACCGGAGCTGGCGCCATCCTCATGTCACTGCAGTGCTCTGTTAAATCAGCTGCTCTGGGCTGCAATGGTCCAGAGCACTGTAGCGCCAGTGTGCAGCATGTAAGGCATTGGTGGTTCAGTGGTAGAATTCTCGCCTGCCACGCGGGAGGCCCGGGTTCGATTCCCGGCCAATGCATGAGCGTTTTGCACATGTACCTTTCGTTGACTTTGAAGCATCGTGAAAAGGAAGAGACCGAACAAAAAAACAAGCCTTGATTGCCTTGCTTGCCTTATTTCTGCTACTAGCGATCACTCTGCTGATCCCTTTTAGTAGAAGGGGCCGCTGCGCCTTGACTGGAAGCAGGGCAATCTCAGATTATGCAAACAGCTCATAGAGGCCCAGCCCGAGTAGGTGCCAGTCTCACACGTCTGCAAAGGCCTTCAATGAGGCTTTCAGCAGAAGTCAAGAGTTTACGAGTGACCATTCGCATGGAACTGGCAGGTGTGTTAAATCAAGCGCTCTACCGCAGTAATGCTGCTTGTCAGGCATTGGTAGTTCAGTGGTAGAATTCTCGCTTCCCAAGCGGGAGGCCCGGGTTCGATTCCCGGCCAATGCATGGCACTTTTGTAGACGTGTCTCTTGATATTTTAAAAGGCATGGGAAAAGAAAAATGGAAACGGTAGATAAGATGATTGCATTGCTTGTCTGTTTTCTGCGCAAAGAAAGCACTCTGCTGCCCTCTTTTAGCAGAAGATGGAACGGCAGTTTCAACTTAAGGCGGGAAACCTATTATGCAAATAATTCCCAGAAGACCCCAGAAGCCCAGATTGAAAGGGTGTCAGCCTCGTGTGGCTGCAAAGATATCCCCTGAGTCCTGCGGTAGAAGTCTGGCTTTCCTGAGGCACGGTGCTCAGGGAACTGCACTCAGAGTAGCGACCCATACAAAGGCCACCCTCATCTACCAGTGTGCTTGCCTCTGTCCACTTTTCCTGTCTATAGAACCTGGCCGTTCGTGGCCGTTCGTGGCCAAGTGAGTGAGAAGGACTGCCAGGGCAGCGCAGCTCCCATTCACCCACCGGAGCTGGCGCCATCCTCATGTCACTGCAGTGCTCTGTTAAATCAGCTGCTCTGGGCTGCAATGGTCCAGAGCACTGTAGCGCCAGTGTGCAGCATGTAAGGCATTGGTGGTTCAGTGGTAGAATTCTCGCCTGCCACGCGGGAGGCCCGGGTTCGATTCCCGGCCAATGCATGAGCGTTTTGCACATGTACCTTTCGTTGACTTTGAAGCATCGTGAAAAGGAAGAGACAGAACAAAAAAACAAGCCTTGATTGCCTTGCTTGCCTTATTTCTGCTACTAGCGATCACTCTGCTGATCCCTTTTAGTAGAAGGGGCCGCTGCGCCTTGACTGGAAGCAGGGCAATCTCAGATTATGCAAACAGCTCATAGAGGCCCAGCCCGAGTAGGTGCCAGTCTCACACGTCTGCAAAGGCCTTCAATGAGGCTTTCAGCAGAAGTCAAGAGTTTACGAGTGACCATTCGCATGGAACTGGCAGGTGTGTTAAATCAAGTGCTCTACCGCAGTAATGCTGCTTGTCAGGCATTGGTAGTTCAGTGGTAGAATTCTCGCTTCCCAAGCGGGAGGCCCGGGTTCGATTCCCGGCCAATGCATGGCACTTTTGTAGACGTGTCTCTTGATATTTTAAAAGGCATGGGAAAAGAAAAATGGAAACGGTAGATAAGATGATTGCATTGCTTGTCTGTTTTCTGCGCAAAGAAAGCACTCTGCTGCCCTCTTTTAGCAGAAGATGGAACGGCAGTTTCAACTTAAGGCGGGAAACCTATTATGCAAATAATTCCCAGAAGACCCCAGAAGCCCAGATTGAAAGGGTGTCAGCCTCGTGTGGCTGCAAAGATATCCCCTGAGTCCTGCGGTAGAAGTCTGGCTTTCCTGAGGCACGGTGCTCAGGGAACTGCACTCAGAGTAGCGACCCATACAAAGGCCACCCTCATCTACCAGTGTGCTTGCCTCTGTCCACTTTTCCTGTCTATAGAACCTGGCCGTTCGTGGCCGTTCGTGGCCAAGTGAGTGAGAAGGACTGCCAGGGCAGCGCAGCTCCCATTCACCCACCGGAGCTGGCGCCATCCTCATGTCACTGCAGTGCTCTGTTAAATCAGCTGCTCTGGGCTGCAATGGTCCAGAGCACTGTAGCGCCAGTGTGCAGCATGTAAGGCATTGGTGGTTCAGTGGTAGAATTCTCGCCTGCCACGCGGGAGGCCCGGGTTCGATTCCCGGCCAATGCATGAGCGTTTTGCACATGTACCTTTCGTTGACTTTGAAGCATCGTGAAAAGGAAGAGACCGAACAAAAAAACAAGCCTTGATTGCCTTGCTTGCCTTATTTCTGCTACTAGCGATCACTCTGCTGATCCCTTTTAGTAGAAGGGGCCGCTGCGCCTTGACTGGAAGCAGGGCAATCTCAGATTATGCAAACAGCTCATAGAGGCCCAGCCCGAGTAGGTGCCAGTCTCACACGTCTGCAAAGGCCTTCAATGAGGCTTTCAGCAGAAGTCAAGAGTTTACGAGTGACCATTCGCATGGAACTGGCAGGTGTGTTAAATCAAGCGCTCTACCGCAGTAATGCTGCTTGTCAGGCATTGGTAGTTCAGTGGTAGAATTCTCGCTTCCCAAGCGGGAGGCCCGGGTTCGATTCCCGGCCAATGCATGGCACTTTTGTAGACGTGTCTCTTGATATTTTAAAAGGCATGGGAAAAGAAAAATGGAAACGGTAGATAAGATGATTGCATTGCTTGTCTGTTTTCTGCGCAAAGAAAGCACTCTGCTGCCCTCTTTTAGCAGAAGATGGAACGGCAGTTTCAACTTAAGGCGGGAAACCTATTATGCAAATAATTCCCAGAAGACCCCAGAAGCCCAGATTGAAAGGGTGTCAGCCTCGTGTGGCTGCAAAGATATCCCCTGAGTCCTGCGGTAGAAGTCTGGCTTTCCTGAGGCACGGTGCTCAGGGAACTGCACTCAGAGTAGCGACCCATACAAAGGCCACCCTCATCTACCAGTGTGCTTGCCTCTGTCCACTTTTCCTGTCTATAGAACCTGGCCGTTCGTGGCCGTTCGTGGCCAAGTGAGTGAGAAGGACTGCCAGGGCAGCGCAGCTCCCATTCACCCACCGGAGCTGGCGCCATCCTCATGTCACTGCAGTGCTCTGTTAAATCAGCTGCTCTGGGCTGCAATGGTCCAGAGCACTGTAGCGCCAGTGTGCAGCATGTAAGGCATTGGTGGTTCAGTGGTAGAATTCTCGCCTGCCACGCGGGAGGCCCGGGTTCGATTCCCGGCCAATGCATGAGCGTTTTGCACATGTACCTTTCGTTGACTTTGAAGCATCGTGAAAAGGAAGAGACAGAACAAAAAAACAAGCCTTGATTGCCTTGCTTGCCTTATTTCTGCTACTAGCGATCACTCTGCTGATCCCTTTTAGTAGAAGGGGCCGCTGCGCCTTGACTGGAAGCAGGGCAATCTCAGATTATGCAAACAGCTCATAGAGGCCCAGCCCGAGTAGGTGCCAGTCTCACACGTCTGCAAAGGCCTTCAATGAGGCTTTCAGCAGAAGTCAAGAGTTTACGAGTGACCATTCGCATGGAACTGGCAGGTGTGTTAAATCAAGTGCTCTACCGCAGTAATGCTGCTTGTCAGGCATTGGTAGTTCAGTGGTAGAATTCTCGCTTCCCAAGCGGGAGGCCCGGGTTCGATTCCCGGCCAATGCATGGCACTTTTGTAGACGTGTCTCTTGATATTTTAAAAGGCATGGGAAAAGAAAAATGGAAACGGTAGATAAGATGATTGCATTGCTTGTCTGTTTTCTGCGCAAAGAAAGCACTCTGCTGCCCTCTTTTAGCAGAAGATGGAACGGCAGTTTCAACTTAAGGCGGGAAACCTATTATGCAAATAATTCCCAGAAGACCCCAGAAGCCCAGATTGAAAGGGTGTCAGCCTCGTGTGGCTGCAAAGATATCCCCTGAGTCCTGCGGTAGAAGTCTGGCTTTCCTGAGGCACGGTGCTCAGGGAACTGCACTCAGAGTAGCGACCCATACAAAGGCCACCCTCATCTACCAGTGTGCTTGCCTCTGTCCACTTTTCCTGTCTATAGAACCTGGCCGTTCGTGGCCGTTCGTGGCCAAGTGAGTGAGAAGGACTGCCAGGGCAGCGCAGCTCCCATTCACCCACCGGAGCTGGCGCCATCCTCATGTCACTGCAGTGCTCTGTTAAATCAGCTGCTCTGGGCTGCAATGGTCCAGAGCACTGTAGCGCCAGTGTGCAGCATGTAAGGCATTGGTGGTTCAGTGGTAGAATTCTCGCCTGCCACGCGGGAGGCCCGGGTTCGATTCCCGGCCAATGCATGAGCGTTTTGCACATGTACCTTTCGTTGACTTTGAAGCATCGTGAAAAGGAAGAGACCGAACAAAAAAACAAGCCTTGATTGCCTTGCTTGCCTTATTTCTGCTACTAGCGATCACTCTGCTGATCCCTTTTAGTAGAAGGGGCCGCTGCGCCTTGACTGGAAGCAGGGCAATCTCAGATTATGCAAACAGCTCATAGAGGCCCAGCCCGAGTAGGTGCCAGTCTCACACGTCTGCAAAGGCCTTCAATGAGGCTTTCAGCAGAAGTCAAGAGTTTACGAGTGACCATTCGCATGGAACTGGCAGGTGTGTTAAATCAAGCGCTCTACCGCAGTAATGCTGCTTGTCAGGCATTGGTAGTTCAGTGGTAGAATTCTCGCTTCCCAAGCGGGAGGCCCGGGTTCGATTCCCGGCCAATGCATGGCACTTTTGTAGACGTGTCTCTTGATATTTTAAAAGGCATGGGAAAAGAAAAATGGAAACGGTAGATAAGATGATTGCATTGCTTGTCTGTTTTCTGCGCAAAGAAAGCACTCTGCTGCCCTCTTTTAGCAGAAGATGGAACGGCAGTTTCAACTTAAGGCGGGAAACCTATTATGCAAATAATTCCCAGAAGACCCCAGAAGCCCAGATTGAAAGGGTGTCAGCCTCGTGTGGCTGCAAAGATATCCCCTGAGTCCTGCGGTAGAAGTCTGGCTTTCCTGAGGCACGGTGCTCAGGGAACTGCACTCAGAGTAGCGACCCATACAAAGGCCACCCTCATCTACCAGTGTGCTTGCCTCTGTCCACTTTTCCTGTCTATAGAACCTGGCCGTTCGTGGCCGTTCGTGGCCAAGTGAGTGAGAAGGACTGCCAGGGCAGCGCAGCTCCCATTCACCCACCGGAGCTGGCGCCATCCTCATGTCACTGCAGTGCTCTGTTAAATCAGCTGCTCTGGGCTGCAATGGTCCAGAGCACTGTAGCGCCAGTGTGCAGCATGTAAGGCATTGGTGGTTCAGTGGTAGAATTCTCGCCTGCCACGCGGGAGGCCCGGGTTCGATTCCCGGCCAATGCATGAGCGTTTTGCACATGTACCTTTCGTTGACTTTGAAGCATTGTGAAAAGGAAGAGACAGAACAAAAAAACAAGCCTTGATTGCCTTGCTTGCCTTATTTCTGCTACTAGCGATCACTCTGCTGATCCCTTTTAGTAGAAGGGGCCGCTGCGCCTTGACTGGAAGCAGGGCAATCTCAGATTATGCAAACAGCTCATAGAGGCCCAGCCCGAGTAGGTGCCAGTCTCACACGTCTGCAAAGGCCTTCAATGAGGCTTTCAGCAGAAGTCAAGAGTTTACGAGTGACCATTCGCATGGAACTGGCAGGTGTGTTAAATCAAGTGCTCTACCGCAGTAATGCTGCTTGTCAGGCATTGGTAGTTCAGTGGTAGAATTCTCGCTTCCCAAGCGGGAGGCCCGGGTTCGATTCCCGGCCAATGCATGGCACTTTTGTAGACGTGTCTCTTGATATTTTAAAAGGCATGGGAAAAGAAAAATGGAAACGGTAGATAAGATGATTGCATTGCTTGTCTGTTTTCTGCGCAAAGAAAGCACTCTGCTGCCCTCTTTTAGCAGAAGATGGAACGGCAGTTTCAACTTAAGGCGGGAAACCTATTATGCAAATAATTCCCAGAAGACCCCAGAAGCCCAGATTGAAAGGGTGTCAGCCTCGTGTGGCTGCAAAGATATCCCCTGAGTCCTGCGGTAGAAGTCTGGCTTTCCTGAGGCACGGTGCTCAGGGAACTGCACTCAGAGTAGCGACCCATACAAAGGCCACCCTCATCTACCAGTGTGCTTGCCTCTGTCCACTTTTCCTGTCTATAGAACCTGGCCGTTCGTGGCCGTTCGTGGCCAAGTGAGTGAGAAGGACTGCCAGGGCAGCGCAGCTCCCATTCACCCACCGGAGCTGGCGCCATCCTCATGCCACTGCAGTGCTCTGTTAAATCAGCTGCTCTGGGCTGCAATGGTCCAGAGCACTGTAGCGCCAGTGTGCAGCATGTAAGGCATTGGTGGTTCAGTGGTAGAATTCTCGCCTGCCACGCGGGAGGCCCGGGTTCGATTCCCGGCCAATGCATGAGCGTTTTGCACATGTACCTTTCGTTGACTTTGAAGCATCGTGAAAAGGAAGAGACCGAACAAAAAAACAAGCCTTGATTGCCTTGCTTGCCTTATTTCTGCTACTAGCGATCACTCTGCTGATCCCTTTTAGTAGAAGGGGCCGCTGCGCCTTGACTGGAAGCAGGGCAATCTCAGATTATGCAAAACGCTCATAGAGGCCCAGCCCGAGTAGGTGCCAGTCTCACACGTCTGCAAAGGCCTTCAATGAGGCTTTCAGCAGAAGTCAAGAGTTTACGAGTGACCATTCGCATGGAACTGGCAGGTGTGTTAAATCAAGCGCTCTACCGCAGTAATGCTGCTTGTCAAGCATTGGTAGTTCAGTGGTAGAATTCTCGCTTCCCAAGCGGGAGGCCCGGGTTCGATTCCCGGCCAATGCATGGCACTTTTGTAGACGTGTCTCTTGATATTTTAAAAGGCATGGGAAAAGAAAAATGGAAACGGTAGATAAGATGATTGCATTGCTTGTCTGTTTTCTGCGCAAAGAAAGCAATCTGCTGCCCTCTTTTAGCAGAAGATGGAACTGCAGTTTCAACTTAAGGCGGGAAACCTTCTATTATGCAAATAATTCCCAGAAGACCCCAGAAGCCCAGATTGAAAGGGTGTCAGCCTCGTGTGGCTGCAAAGATATCCCCTGAGTCCTGCGGTAGAAGTCTGGCTTTCCTGAGGCACGGTGCTCAGGGAACTGCACTCAGAGTAGCGACCCATACAAAGGCCACCCTCATCTACCAGTGTGCTTGCCTCTGTCCACTTTTCCTGTCTATAGAACCTGGCCGTTCGTGGCCGTTCGTGGCCAAGTGAGTGAGAAGGACTGCCAGGGCAGCGCAGCTCCCATTCACCCACCGGAGCTGGCGCCATCCTCATGTCACTGCAGTGCTCTGTTAAATCAGCTGCTCTGGGCTGCAATGGTCCAGAGCACTGTAGCGCCAGTGTGCACCATGTAAGGCATTGGTGGTTCAGTGGTAGAATTCTCGCCTGCCACGCGGGAGGCCCGGGTTCGATTCCCGGCCAATGCATGAGCGTTTTGCACATGTACCTTTCGTTGACTTTGAAGCATCGTGAAAAGGAAGAGACCGAACAAAAAAACAAGCCTTGATTGCCTTGCTTGCCTTATTTCTGCTACTAGCGATCACTCTGCTGATCCCTTTTAGTAGAAGGGGCCGCTGCGCCTTGACTGGAAGCAGGGCAATCTCAGATTATGCAAACAGCTCATAGAGGCCCAGCCCGAGTAGGTGCCAGTCTCACACGTCTGCAAAGGCCTTCAATGAGGCTTTCAGCAGAAGTCAAGAGTTTACGAGTGACCATTCGCATGGAACTGGCAGGTGTGTTAAATCAAGCGCTCTACCGCAGTAATGCTGCTTGTCAGGCATTGGTAGTTCAGTGGTAGAATTCTCGCTTCCCAAGCGGGAGGCCCGGGTTCGATTCCCGGCCAATGCATGGCACTTTTGTAGACGTGTCTCTTGATATTTTAAAAGGCATGGGAAAAGAAAAATGGAAACGGTAGATAAGATGATTGCATTGCTTGTCTGTTTTCTGCGCAAAGAAAGCACTCTGCTGCCCTCTTTTAGCAGAAGATGGAACGGCAGTTTCAACTTAAGGCGGGAAACCTATTATGCAAATAATTCCCAGAAGACCCCAGAAGCCCAGATTGAAAGGGTGTCAGCCTCGTGTGGCTGCAAAGATATCCCCTGAGTCCTGCGGTAGAAGTCTGGCTTTCCTGAGGCACGGTGCTCAGGGAACTGCACTCAGAGTAGCGACCCATACAAAGGCCACCCTCATCTACCAGTGTGCTTGCCTCTGTCCACTTTTCCTGTCTATAGAACCTGGCCGTTCGTGGCCGTTCGTGGCCAAGTGAGTGAGAAGGACTGCCAGGGCAGCGCAGCTCCCATTCACCCACCGGAGCTGGCGCCATCCTCATGTCACTGCAGTGCTCTGTTAAATCAGCTGCTCTGGGCTGCAATGGTCCAGAGCACTGTAGCGCCAGTGTGCAGCATGTAAGGCATTGGTGGTTCAGTGGTAGAATTCTCGCCTGCCACGCGGGAGGCCCGGGTTCGATTCCCGGCCAATGCATGAGCGTTTTGCACATGTACCTTTCGTTGACTTTGAAGCATCGTGAAAAGGAAGAGACCGAACAAAAAAACAAGCCTTGATTGCCTTGCTTGCCTTATTTCTGCTACTAGCGATCACTCTGCTGATCCCTTTTAGTAGAAGGGGCCGCTGCGCCTTGACTGGAAGCAGGGCAATCTCAGATTATGCAAACAGCTCATAGAGGCCCAGCCCGAGTAGGTGCCAGTCTCACACGTCTGCAAAGGCCTTCAATGAGGCTTTCAGCAGAAGTCAAGAGTTTACGAGTGACCATTCGCATGGAACTGGCAGGTGTGTTAAATCAAGCGCTCTACCGCAGTAATGCTGCTTGTCAGGCATTGGTAGTTCAGTGGTAGAATTCTCGCTTCCCAAGCGGGAGGCCCGGGTTCGATTCCCGGCCAATGCATGGCACTTTTGTAGACGTGTCTCTTGATATTTTAAAAGGCATGGGAAAAGAAAAATGGAAACGGTAGATAAGATGATTGCATTGCTTGTCTGTTTTCTGCGCAAAGAAAGCACTCTGCTGCCCTCTTTTAGCAGAAGATGGAACGGCAGTTTCAACTTAAGGCGGGAAACCTATTATGCAAATAATTCCCAGAAGACCCCAGAAGCCCAGATTGAAAGGGTGTCAGCCTCGTGTGGCTGCAAAGATATCCCCTGAGTCCTGCGGTAGAAGTCTGGCTTTCCTGAGGCACGGTGCTCAGGGAACTGCACTCAGAGTAGCGACCCATACAAAGGCCACCCTCATCTACCAGTGTGCTTGCCTCTGTCCACTTTTCCTGTCTATAGAACCTGGCCGTTCGTGGCCGTTCGTGGCCAAGTGAGTGAGAAGGACTGCCAGGGCAGCGCAGCTCCCATTCACCCACCGGAGCTGGCGCCATCCTCATGTCACTGCAGTGCTCTGTTAAATCAGCTGCTCTGGGCTGCAATGGTCCAGAGCACTGTAGCGCCAGTGTGCAGCATGTAAGGCATTGGTGGTTCAGTGGTAGAATTCTCGCCTGCCACGCGGGAGGCCCGGGTTCGATTCCCGGCCAATGCATGAGCGTTTTGCACATGTACCTTTCGTTGACTTTGAAGCATCGTGAAAAGGAAGAGACAGAACAAAAAAACAAGCCTTGATTGCCTTGCTTGCCTTATTTCTGCTACTAGCGATCACTCTGCTGATCCCTTTTAGTAGAAGGGGCCGCTGCGCCTTGACTGGAAGCAGGGCAATCTCAGATTATGCAAACAGCTCATAGAGGCCCAGCCCGAGTAGGTGCCAGTCTCACACGTCTGCAAAGGCCTTCAATGAGGCTTTCAGCAGAAGTCAAGAGTTTACGAGTGACCATTCGCATGGAACTGGCAGGTGTGTTAAATCAAGTGCTCTACCGCAGTAATGCTGCTTGTCAGGCATTGGTAGTTCAGTGGTAGAATTCTCGCTTCCCAAGCGGGAGGCCCGGGTTCGATTCCCGGCCAATGCATGGCACTTTTGTAGACGTGTCTCTTGATATTTTAAAAGGCATGGGAAAAGAAAAATGGAAACGGTAGATAAGATGATTGCATTGCTTGTCTGTTTTCTGCGCAAAGAAAGCACTCTGCTGCCCTCTTTTAGCAGAAGATGGAACGGCAGTTTCAACTTAAGGCGGGAAACCTATTATGCAAATAATTCCCAGAAGACCCCAGAAGCCCAGATTGAAAGGGTGTCAGCCTCGTGTGGCTGCAAAGATATCCCCTGAGTCCTGCGGTAGAAGTCTGGCTTTCCTGAGGCACGGTGCTCAGGGAACTGCACTCAGAGTAGCGACCCATACAAAGGCCACCCTCATCTACCAGTGTGCTTGCCTCTGTCCACTTTTCCTGTCTATAGAACCTGGCCGTTCGTGGCCGTTCGTGGCCAAGTGAGTGAGAAGGACTGCCAGGGCAGCGCAGCTCCCATTCACCCACCGGAGCTGGCGCCATCCTCATGTCACTGCAGTGCTCTGTTAAATCAGCTGCTCTGGGCTGCAATGGTCCAGAGCACTGTAGCGCCAGTGTGCAGCATGTAAGGCATTGGTGGTTCAGTGGTAGAATTCTCGCCTGCCACGCGGGAGGCCCGGGTTCGATTCCCGGCCAATGCATGAGTGTTTTGCACATGTACCTTTCGTTGACTTTGAAGCATCGTGAAAAGGAAGAGACCGAACAAAAAAACAAGCCTTGATTGCCTTGCTTGCCTTATTTCTGCTACTAGCGATCACTCTGCTGATCCCTTTTAGTAGAAGGGGCCGCTGCGCCTTGACTGGAAGCAGGGCAATCTCAGATTATGCAAAACGCTCATAGAGGCCCAGCCCGAGTAGGTGCCAGTCTCACACGTCTGCAAAGGCCTTCAATGAGGCTTTCAGCAGAAGTCAAGAGTTTACGAGTGACCATTCGCATGGAACTGGCAGGTGTGTTAAATCAAGCGCTCTACCGCAGTAATGCTGCTTGTCAAGCATTGGTAGTTCAGTGGTAGAATTCTCGCTTCCCAAGCGGGAGGCCTGGGTTCGATTCCCGGCCAATGCATGGCACTTTTGTAGACGTGTCTCTTGATATTTTAAAAGGCATGGGAAAAGAAAAATGGAAACGGTAGATAAGATGATTGCATTGCTTGTCTGTTTTCTGCGCAAAGAAAGCAATCTGCTGCCCTCTTTTAGCAGAAGATGGAACTGCAGTTTCAACTTAAGGCGGGAAACCTTCTATTATGCAAATAATTCCCAGAAGACCCCAGAAGCCCAGATTGAAAGGGTGTCAGCCTCGTGTGGCTGCAAAGATATCCCCTGAGTCCTGCGGTAGAAGTCTGGCTTTCCTGAGGCACGGTGCTCAGGGAACTGCACTCAGAGTAGCGACCCATACAAAGGCCACCCTCATCTACCAGTGTGCTTGCCTCTGTCCACTTTTCCTGTCTATAGAACCTGGCCGTTCGTGGCCGTTCGTGGCCAAGTGAGTGAGAAGGACTGCCAGGGCAGCGCAGCTCCCATTCACCCACCGGAGCTGGCGCCATCCTCATGTCACTGCAGTGCTCTGTTAAATCAGCTGCTCTGGGCTGCAATGGTCCAGAGCACTGTAGCGCCAGTGTGCAGCATGTAAGGCATTGGTGGTTCAGTGGTAGAATTCTCGCCTGCCACGCGGGAGGCCCGGGTTCGATTCCCGGCCAATGCATGAGCGTTTTGCACATGTACCTTTCGTTGACTTTGAAGCATCGTGAAAAGGAAGAGACCGAACAAAAAAACAAGCCTTGATTGCCTTGCTTGCCTTATTTCTGCTACTAGCGATCACTCTGCTGATCCCTTTTAGTAGAAGGGGCCGCTGCGCCTTGACTGGAAGCAGGGCAATCTCAGATTATGCAAACAGCTCATAGAGGCCCAGCCCGAGTAGGTGCCAGTCTCACACGTCTGCAAAGGCCTTCAATGAGGCTTTCAGCAGAAGTCAAGAGTTTACGAGTGACCATTCGCATGGAACTGGCAGGTGTGTTAAATCAAGCGCTCTACCGCAGTAATGCTGCTTGTCAGGCATTGGTAGTTCAGTGGTAGAATTCTCGCTTCCCAAGCGGGAGGCCCGGGTTCGATTCCCGGCCAATGCATGGCACTTTTGTAGACGTGTCTCTTGATATTTTAAAAGGCATGGGAAAAGAAAAATGGAAACGGTAGATAAGATGATTGCATTGCTTGTCTGTTTTCTGCGCAAAGAAAGCACTCTGCTGCCCTCTTTTAGCAGAAGATGGAACGGCAGTTTCAACTTAAGGCGGGAAACCTATTATGCAAATAATTCCCAGAAGACCCCAGAAGCCCAGATTGAAAGGGTGTCAGCCTCGTGTGGCTGCAAAGATATCCCCTGAGTCCTGCGGTAGAAGTCTGGCTTTCCTGAGGCACGGTGCTCAGGGAACTGCACTCAGAGTAGCGACCCATACAAAGGCCACCCTCATCTACCAGTGTGCTTGCCTCTGTCCACTTTTCCTGTCTATAGAACCTGGCCGTTCGTGGCCGTTCGTGGCCAAGTGAGTGAGAAGGACTGCCAGGGCAGCGCAGCTCCCATTCACCCACCGGAGCTGGCGCCATCCTCATGTCACTGCAGTGCTCTGTTAAATCAGCTGCTCTGGGCTGCAATGGTCCAGAGCACTGTAGCGCCAGTGTGCAGCATGTAAGGCATTGGTGGTTCAGTGGTAGAATTCTCGCCTGCCACGCGGGAGGCCCGGGTTCGATTCCCGGCCAATGCATGAGCGTTTTGCACATGTACCTTTCGTTGACTTTGAAGCATTGTGAAAAGGAAGAGACAGAACAAAAAAACAAGCCTTGATTGCCTTGCTTGCCTTATTTCTGCTACTAGCGATCACTCTGCTGATCCCTTTTAGTAGAAGGGGCCGCTGCGCCTTGACTGGAAGCAGGGCAATCTCAGATTATGCAAACAGCTCATAGAGGCCCAGCCCGAGTAGGTGCCAGTCTCACACGTCTGCAAAGGCCTTCAATGAGGCTTTCAGCAGAAGTCAAGAGTTTACGAGTGACCATTCGCATGGAACTGGCAGGTGTGTTAAATCAAGTGCTCTACCGCAGTAATGCTGCTTGTCAGGCATTGGTAGTTCAGTGGTAGAATTCTCGCTTCCCAAGCGGGAGGCCCGGGTTCGATTCCCGGCCAATGCATGGCACTTTTGTAGACGTGTCTCTTGATATTTTAAAAGGCATGGGAAAAGAAAAATGGAAACGGTAGATAAGATGATTGCATTGCTTGTCTGTTTTCTGCGCAAAGAAAGCACTCTGCTGCCCTCTTTTAGCAGAAGATGGAACGGCAGTTTCAACTTAAGGCGGGAAACCTATTATGCAAATAATTCCCAGAAGACCCCAGAAGCCCAGATTGAAAGGGTGTCAGCCTCGTGTGGCTGCAAAGATATCCCCTGAGTCCTGCGGTAGAAGTCTGGCTTTCCTGAGGCACGGTGCTCAGGGAACTGCACTCAGAGTAGCGACCCATACAAAGGCCACCCTCATCTACCAGTGTGCTTGCCTCTGTCCACTTTTCCTGTCTATAGAACCTGGCCGTTCGTGGCCGTTCGTGGCCAAGTGAGTGAGAAGGACTGCCAGGGCAGCGCAGCTCCCATTCACCCACCGGAGCTGGCGCCATCCTCATGCCACTGCAGTGCTCTGTTAAATCAGCTGCTCTGGGCTGCAATGGTCCAGAGCACTGTAGCGCCAGTGTGCAGCATGTAAGGCATTGGTGGTTCAGTGGTAGAATTCTCGCCTGCCACGCGGGAGGCCCGGGTTCGATTCCCGGCCAATGCATGAGCGTTTTGCACATGTACCTTTCGTTGACTTTGAAGCATCGTGAAAAGGAAGAGACCGAACAAAAAAACAAGCCTTGATTGCCTTGCTTGCCTTATTTCTGCTACTAGCGATCACTCTGCTGATCCCTTTTAGTAGAAGGGGCCGCTGCGCCTTGACTGGAAGCAGGGCAATCTCAGATTATGCAAAACGCTCATAGAGGCCCAGCCCGAGTAGGTGCCAGTCTCACACGTCTGCAAAGGCCTTCAATGAGGCTTTCAGCAGAAGTCAAGAGTTTACGAGTGACCATTCGCATGGAACTGGCAGGTGTGTTAAATCAAGCGCTCTACCGCAGTAATGCTGCTTGTCAAGCATTGGTAGTTCAGTGGTAGAATTCTCGCTTCCCAAGCGGGAGGCCCGGGTTCGATTCCCGGCCAATGCATGGCACTTTTGTAGACGTGTCTCTTGATATTTTAAAAGGCATGGGAAAAGAAAAATGGAAACGGTAGATAAGATGATTGCATTGCTTGTCTGTTTTCTGCGCAAAGAAAGCAATCTGCTGCCCTCTTTTAGCAGAAGATGGAACTGCAGTTTCAACTTAAGGCGGGAAACCTTCTATTATGCAAATAATTCCCAGAAGACCCCAGAAGCCCAGATTGAAAGGGTGTCAGCCTCGTGTGGCTGCAAAGATATCCCCTGAGTCCTGCGGTAGAAGTCTGGCTTTCCTGAGGCACGGTGCTCAGGGAACTGCACTCAGAGTAGCGACCCATACAAAGGCCACCCTCATCTACCAGTGTGCTTGCCTCTGTCCACTTTTCCTGTCTATAGAACCTGGCCGTTCGTGGCCGTTCGTGGCCAAGTGAGTGAGAAGGACTGCCAGGGCAGCGCAGCTCCCATTCACCCACCGGAGCTGGCGCCATCCTCATGTCACTGCAGTGCTCTGTTAAATCAGCTGCTCTGGGCTGCAATGGTCCAGAGCACTGTAGCGCCAGTGTGCAGCATGTAAGGCATTGGTGGTTCAGTGGTAGAATTCTCGCCTGCCACGCGGGAGGCCCGGGTTCGATTCCCGGCCAATGCATGAGCGTTTTGCACATGTACCTTTCGTTGACTTTGAAGCATCGTGAAAAGGAAGAGACCGAACAAAAAAACAAGCCTTGATTGCCTTGCTTGCCTTATTTCTGCTACTAGCGATCACTCTGCTGATCCCTTTTAGTAGAAGGGGCCGCTGCGCCTTGACTGGAAGCAGGGCAATCTCAGATTATGCAAACAGCTCATAGAGGCCCAGCCCGAGTAGGTGCCAGTCTCACACGTCTGCAAAGGCCTTCAATGAGGCTTTCAGCAGAAGTCAAGAGTTTACGAGTGACCATTCGCATGGAACTGGCAGGTGTGTTAAATCAAGCGCTCTACCGCAGTAATGCTGCTTGTCAGGCATTGGTAGTTCAGTGGTAGAATTCTCGCTTCCCAAGCGGGAGGCCCGGGTTCGATTCCCGGCCAATGCATGGCACTTTTGTAGACGTGTCTCTTGATATTTTAAAAGGCATGGGAAAAGAAAAATGGAAACGGTAGATAAGATGATTGCATTGCTTGTCTGTTTTCTGCGCAAAGAAAGCACTCTGCTGCCCTCTTTTAGCAGAAGATGGAACGGCAGTTTCAACTTAAGGCGGGAAACCTATTATGCAAATAATTCCCAGAAGACCCCAGAAGCCCAGATTGAAAGGGTGTCAGCCTCGTGTGGCTGCAAAGATATCCCCTGAGTCCTGCGGTAGAAGTCTGGCTTTCCTGAGGCACGGTGCTCAGGGAACTGCACTCAGAGTAGCGACCCATACAAAGGCCACCCTCATCTACCAGTGTGCTTGCCTCTGTCCACTTTTCCTGTCTATAGAACCTGGCCGTTCGTGGCCGTTCGTGGCCAAGTGAGTGAGAAGGACTGCCAGGGCAGCGCAGCTCCCATTCACCCACCGGAGCTGGCGCCATCCTCATGTCACTGCAGTGCTCTGTTAAATCAGCTGCTCTGGGCTGCAATGGTCCAGAGCACTGTAGCGCCAGTGTGCAGCATGTAAGGCATTGGTGGTTCAGTGGTAGAATTCTCGCCTGCCACGCGGGAGGCCCGGGTTCGATTCCCGGCCAATGCATGAGCGTTTTGCACATGTACCTTTCGTTGACTTTGAAGCATCGTGAAAAGGAAGAGACCGAACAAAAAAACAAGCCTTGATTGCCTTGCTTGCCTTATTTCTGCTACTAGCGATCACTCTGCTGATCCCTTTTAGTAGAAGGGGCCGCTGCGCCTTGACTGGAAGCAGGGCAATCTCAGATTATGCAAACAGCTCATAGAGGCCCAGCCCGAGTAGGTGCCAGTCTCACACGTCTGCAAAGGCCTTCAATGAGGCTTTCAGCAGAAGTCAAGAGTTTACGAGTGACCATTCGCATGGAACTGGCAGGTGTGTTAAATCAAGCGCTCTACCGCAGTAATGCTGCTTGTCAGGCATTGGTAGTTCAGTGGTAGAATTCTCGCTTCCCAAGCGGGAGGCCCGGGTTCGATTCCCGGCCAATGCATGGCACTTTTGTAGACGTGTCTCTTGATATTTTAAAAGGCATGGGAAAAGAAAAATGGAAACGGTAGATAAGATGATTGCATTGCTTGTCTGTTTTCTGCGCAAAGAAAGCACTCTGCTGCCCTCTTTTAGCAGAAGATGGAACGGCAGTTTCAACTTAAGGCGGGAAACCTATTATGCAAATAATTCCCAGAAGACCCCAGAAGCCCAGATTGAAAGGGTGTCAGCCTCGTGTGGCTGCAAAGATATCCCCTGAGTCCTGCGGTAGAAGTCTGGCTTTCCTGAGGCACGGTGCTCAGGGAACTGCACTCAGAGTAGCGACCCATACAAAGGCCACCCTCATCTACCAGTGTGCTTGCCTCTGTCCACTTTTCCTGTCTATAGAACCTGGCCGTTCGTGGCCGTTCGTGGCCAAGTGAGTGAGAAGGACTGCCAGGGCAGCGCAGCTCCCATTCACCCACCGGAGCTGGCGCCATCCTCATGTCACTGCAGTGCTCTGTTAAATCAGCTGCTCTGGGCTGCAATGGTCCAGAGCACTGTAGCGCCAGTGTGCAGCATGTAAGGCATTGGTGGTTCAGTGGTAGAATTCTCGCCTGCCACGCGGGAGGCCCGGGTTCGATTCCCGGCCAATGCATGAGCGTTTTGCACATGTACCTTTCGTTGACTTTGAAGCATCGTGAAAAGGAAGAGACAGAACAAAAAAACAAGCCTTGATTGCCTTGCTTGCCTTATTTCTGCTACTAGCGATCACTCTGCTGATCCCTTTTAGTAGAAGGGGCCGCTGCGCCTTGACTGGAAGCAGGGCAATCTCAGATTATGCAAACAGCTCATAGAGGCCCAGCCCGAGTAGGTGCCAGTCTCACACGTCTGCAAAGGCCTTCAATGAGGCTTTCAGCAGAAGTCAAGAGTTTACGAGTGACCATTCGCATGGAACTGGCAGGTGTGTTAAATCAAGTGCTCTACCGCAGTAATGCTGCTTGTCAGGCATTGGTAGTTCAGTGGTAGAATTCTCGCTTCCCAAGCGGGAGGCCCGGGTTCGATTCCCGGCCAATGCATGGCACTTTTGTAGACGTGTCTCTTGATATTTTAAAAGGCATGGGAAAAGAAAAATGGAAACGGTAGATAAGATGATTGCATTGCTTGTCTGTTTTCTGCGCAAAGAAAGCACTCTGCTGCCCTCTTTTAGCAGAAGATGGAACGGCAGTTTCAACTTAAGGCGGGAAACCTATTATGCAAATAATTCCCAGAAGACCCCAGAAGCCCAGATTGAAAGGGTGTCAGCCTCGTGTGGCTGCAAAGATATCCCCTGAGTCCTGCGGTAGAAGTCTGGCTTTCCTGAGGCACGGTGCTCAGGGAACTGCACTCAGAGTAGCGACCCATACAAAGGCCACCCTCATCTACCAGTGTGCTTGCCTCTGTCCACTTTTCCTGTCTATAGAACCTGGCCGTTCGTGGCCGTTCGTGGCCAAGTGAGTGAGAAGGACTGCCAGGGCAGCGCAGCTCCCATTCACCCACCGGAGCTGGCGCCATCCTCATGTCACTGCAGTGCTCTGTTAAATCAGCTGCTCTGGGCTGCAATGGTCCAGAGCACTGTAGCGCCAGTGTGCAGCATGTAAGGCATTGGTGGTTCAGTGGTAGAATTCTCGCCTGCCACGCGGGAGGCCCGGGTTCGATTCCCGGCCAATGCATGAGCGTTTTGCACATGTACCTTTCGTTGACTTTGAAGCATCGTGAAAAGGAAGAGACCGAACAAAAAAACAAGCCTTGATTGCCTTGCTTGCCTTATTTCTGCTACTAGCGATCACTCTGCTGATCCCTTTTAGTAGAAGGGGCCGCTGCGCCTTGACTGGAAGCAGGGCAATCTCAGATTATGCAAAACGCTCATAGAGGCCCAGCCCGAGTAGGTGCCAGTCTCACACGTCTGCAAAGGCCTTCAATGAGGCTTTCAGCAGAAGTCAAGAGTTTACGAGTGACCATTCGCATGGAACTGGCAGGTGTGTTAAATCAAGCGCTCTACCGCAGTAATGCTGCTTGTCAAGCATTGGTAGTTCAGTGGTAGAATTCTCGCTTCCCAAGCGGGAGGCCTGGGTTCGATTCCCGGCCAATGCATGGCACTTTTGTAGACGTGTCTCTTGATATTTTAAAAGGCATGGGAAAAGAAAAATGGAAACGGTAGATAAGATGATTGCATTGCTTGTCTGTTTTCTGCGCAAAGAAAGCAATCTGCTGCCCTCTTTTAGCAGAAGATGGAACTGCAGTTTCAACTTAAGGCGGGAAACCTTCTATTATGCAAATAATTCCCAGAAGACCCCAGAAGCCCAGATTGAAAGGGTGTCAGCCTCGTGTGGCTGCAAAGATATCCCCTGAGTCCTGCGGTAGAAGTCTGGCTTTCCTGAGGCACGGTGCTCAGGGAACTGCACTCAGAGTAGCGACCCATACAAAGGCCACCCTCATCTACCAGTGTGCTTGCCTCTGTCCACTTTTCCTGTCTATAGAACCTGGCCGTTCGTGGCCGTTCGTGGCCAAGTGAGTGAGAAGGACTGCCAGGGCAGCGCAGCTCCCATTCACCCACCGGAGCTGGCGCCATCCTCATGCCACTGCAGTGCTCTGTTAAATCAGCTGCTCTGGGCTGCAATGGTCCAGAGCACTGTAGCGCCAGTGTGCAGCATGTAAGGCATTGGTGGTTCAGTGGTAGAATTCTCGCCTGCCACGCGGGAGGCCCGGGTTCGATTCCCGGCCAATGCATGAGCGTTTTGCACATGTACCTTTCGTTGACTTTGAAGCATCGTGAAAAGGAAGAGACCGAACAAAAAAACAAGCCTTGATTGCCTTGCTTGCCTTATTTCTGCTACTAGCGATCACTCTGCTGATCCCTTTTAGTAGAAGGGGCCGCTGCGCCTTGACTGGAAGCAGGGCAATCTCAGATTATGCAAACAGCTCATAGAGGCCCAGCCCGAGTAGGTGCCAGTCTCACACGTCTGCAAAGGCCTTCAATGAGGCTTTCAGCAGAAGTCAAGAGTTTACGAGTGACCATTCGCATGGAACTGGCAGGTGTGTTAAATCAAGCGCTCTACCGCAGTAATGCTGCTTGTCAGGCATTGGTAGTTCAGTGGTAGAATTCTCGCTTCCCAAGCGGGAGGCCCGGGTTCGATTCCCGGCCAATGCATGGCACTTTTGTAGACGTGTCTCTTGATATTTTAAAAGGCATGGGAAAAGAAAAATGGAAACGGTAGATAAGATGATTGCATTGCTTGTCTGTTTTCTGCGCAAAGAAAGCACTCTGCTGCCCTCTTTTAGCAGAAGATGGAACGGCAGTTTCAACTTAAGGCGGGAAACCTATTATGCAAATAATTCCCAGAAGACCCCAGAAGCCCAGATTGAAAGGGTGTCAGCCTCGTGTGGCTGCAAAGATATCCCCTGAGTCCTGCGGTAGAAGTCTGGCTTTCCTGAGGCACGGTGCTCAGGGAACTGCACTCAGAGTAGCGACCCATACAAAGGCCACCCTCATCTACCAGTGTGCTTGCCTCTGTCCACTTTTCCTGTCTATAGAACCTGGCCGTTCGTGGCCGTTCGTGGCCAAGTGAGTGAGAAGGACTGCCAGGGCAGCGCAGCTCCCATTCACCCACCGGAGCTGGCGCCATCCTCATGTCACTGCAGTGCTCTGTTAAATCAGCTGCTCTGGGCTGCAATGGTCCAGAGCACTGTAGCGCCAGTGTGCAGCATGTAAGGCATTGGTGGTTCAGTGGTAGAATTCTCGCCTGCCACGCGGGAGGCCCGGGTTCGATTCCCGGCCAATGCATGAGCGTTTTGCACATGTACCTTTCGTTGACTTTGAAGCATCGTGAAAAGGAAGAGACCGAACAAAAAAACAAGCCTTGATTGCCTTGCTTGCCTTATTTCTGCTACTAGCGATCACTCTGCTGATCCCTTTTAGTAGAAGGGGCCGCTGCGCCTTGACTGGAAGCAGGGCAATCTCAGATTATGCAAACAGCTCATAGAGGCCCAGCCCGAGTAGGTGCCAGTCTCACACGTCTGCAAAGGCCTTCAATGAGGCTTTCAGCAGAAGTCAAGAGTTTACGAGTGACCATTCGCATGGAACTGGCAGGTGTGTTAAATCAAGCGCTCTACCGCAGTAATGCTGCTTGTCAGGCATTGGTAGTTCAGTGGTAGAATTCTCGCTTCCCAAGCGGGAGGCCCGGGTTCGATTCCCGGCCAATGCATGGCACTTTTGTAGACGTGTCTCTTGATATTTTAAAAGGCATGGGAAAAGAAAAATGGAAACGGTAGATAAGATGATTGCATTGCTTGTCTGTTTTCTGCGCAAAGAAAGCAATCTGCTGCCCTCTTTTAGCAGAAGATGGAACTGCAGTTTCAACTTAAGGCGGGAAACCTTCTATTATGCAAATAATTCCCAGAAGACCCCAGAAGCCCAGATTGAAAGGGTGTCAGCCTCGTGTGGCTGCAAAGATATCCCCTGAGTCCTGCGGTAGAAGTCTGGCTTTCCTGAGGCACGGTGCTCAGGGAACTGCACTCAGAGTAGCGACCCATACAAAGGCCACCCTCATCTACCAGTGTGCTTGCCTCTGTCCACTTTTCCTGTCTATAGAACCTGGCCGTTCGTGGCCGTTCGTGGCCAAGTGAGTGAGAAGGACTGCCAGGGCAGCGCAGCTCCCATTCACCCACCGGAGCTGGCGCCATCCTCATGTCACTGCAGTGCTCTGTTAAATCAGCTGCTCTGGGCTGCAATGGTCCAGAGCACTGTAGCGCCAGTGTGCAGCATGTAAGGCATTGGTGGTTCAGTGGTAGAATTCTCGCCTGCCACGCGGGAGGCCCGGGTTCGATTCCCGGCCAATGCATGAGCGTTTTGCACATGTACCTTTCGTTGACTTTGAAGCATCGTGAAAAGGAAGAGACCGAACAAAAAAACAAGCCTTGATTGCCTTGCTTGCCTTATTTCTGCTACTAGCGATCACTCTGCTGATCCCTTTTAGTAGAAGGGGCCGCTGCGCCTTGACTGGAAGCAGGGCAATCTCAGATTATGCAAACAGCTCATAGAGGCCCAGCCCGAGTAGGTGCCAGTCTCACACGTCTGCAAAGGCCTTCAATGAGGCTTTCAGCAGAAGTCAAGAGTTTACGAGTGACCATTCGCATGGAACTGGCAGGTGTGTTAAATCAAGCGCTCTACCGCAGTAATGCTGCTTGTCAGGCATTGGTAGTTCAGTGGTAGAATTCTCGCTTCCCAAGCGGGAGGCCCGGGTTCGATTCCCGGCCAATGCATGGCACTTTTGTAGACGTGTCTCTTGATATTTTAAAAGGCATGGGAAAAGAAAAATGGAAACGGTAGATAAGATGATTGCATTGCTTGTCTGTTTTCTGCGCAAAGAAAGCACTCTGCTGCCCTCTTTTAGCAGAAGATGGAACGGCAGTTTCAACTTAAGGCGGGAAACCTATTATGCAAATAATTCCCAGAAGACCCCAGAAGCCCAGATTGAAAGGGTGTCAGCCTCGTGTGGCTGCAAAGATATCCCCTGAGTCCTGCGGTAGAAGTCTGGCTTTCCTGAGGCACGGTGCTCAGGGAACTGCACTCAGAGTAGCGACCCATACAAAGGCCACCCTCATCTACCAGTGTGCTTGCCTCTGTCCACTTTTCCTGTCTATAGAACCTGGCCGTTCGTGGCCGTTCGTGGCCAAGTGAGTGAGAAGGACTGCCAGGGCAGCGCAGCTCCCATTCACCCACCGGAGCTGGCGCCATCCTCATGTCACTGCAGTGCTCTGTTAAATCAGCTGCTCTGGGCTGCAATGGTCCAGAGCACTGTAGCGCCAGTGTGCAGCATGTAAGGCATTGGTGGTTCAGTGGTAGAATTCTCGCCTGCCACGCGGGAGGCCCGGGTTCGATTCCCGGCCAATGCATGAGCGTTTTGCACATGTACCTTTCGTTGACTTTGAAGCATCGTGAAAAGGAAGAGACCGAACAAAAAAACAAGCCTTGATTGCCTTGCTTGCCTTATTTCTGCTACTAGCGATCACTCTGCTGATCCCTTTTAGTAGAAGGGGCCGCTGCGCCTTGACTGGAAGCAGGGCAATCTCAGATTATGCAAACAGCTCATAGAGGCCCAGCCCGAGTAGGTGCCAGTCTCACACGTCTGCAAAGGCCTTCAATGAGGCTTTCAGCAGAAGTCAAGAGTTTACGAGTGACCATTCGCATGGAACTGGCAGGTGTGTTAAATCAAGCGCTCTACCGCAGTAATGCTGCTTGTCAGGCATTGGTAGTTCAGTGGTAGAATTCTCGCTTCCCAAGCGGGAGGCCCGGGTTCGATTCCCGGCCAATGCATGGCACTTTTGTAGACGTGTCTCTTGATATTTTAAAAGGCATGGGAAAAGAAAAATGGAAACGGTAGATAAGATGATTGCATTGCTTGTCTGTTTTCTGCGCAAAGAAAGCACTCTGCTGCCCTCTTTTAGCAGAAGATGGAACGGCAGTTTCAACTTAAGGCGGGAAACCTATTATGCAAATAATTCCCAGAAGACCCCAGAAGCCCAGATTGAAAGGGTGTCAGCCTCGTGTGGCTGCAAAGATATCCCCTGAGTCCTGCGGTAGAAGTCTGGCTTTCCTGAGGCACGGTGCTCAGGGAACTGCACTCAGAGTAGCGACCCATACAAAGGCCACCCTCATCTACCAGTGTGCTTGCCTCTGTCCACTTTTCCTGTCTATAGAACCTGGCCGTTCGTGGCCGTTCGTGGCCAAGTGAGTGAGAAGGACTGCCAGGGCAGCGCAGCTCCCATTCACCCACCGGAGCTGGCGCCATCCTCATGTCACTGCAGTGCTCTGTTAAATCAGCTGCTCTGGGCTGCAATGGTCCAGAGCACTGTAGCGCCAGTGTGCAGCATGTAAGGCATTGGTGGTTCAGTGGTAGAATTCTCGCCTGCCACGCGGGAGGCCCGGGTTCGATTCCCGGCCAATGCATGAGCGTTTTGCACATGTACCTTTCGTTGACTTTGAAGCATCGTGAAAAGGAAGAGACAGAACAAAAAAACAAGCCTTGATTGCCTTGCTTGCCTTATTTCTGCTACTAGCGATCACTCTGCTGATCCCTTTTAGTAGAAGGGGCCGCTGCGCCTTGACTGGAAGCAGGGCAATCTCAGATTATGCAAACAGCTCATAGAGGCCCAGCCCGAGTAGGTGCCAGTCTCACACGTCTGCAAAGGCCTTCAATGAGGCTTTCAGCAGAAGTCAAGAGTTTACGAGTGACCATTCGCATGGAACTGGCAGGTGTGTTAAATCAAGTGCTCTACCGCAGTAATGCTGCTTGTCAGGCATTGGTAGTTCAGTGGTAGAATTCTCGCTTCCCAAGCGGGAGGCCCGGGTTCGATTCCCGGCCAATGCATGGCACTTTTGTAGACGTGTCTCTTGATATTTTAAAAGGCATGGGAAAAGAAAAATGGAAACGGTAGATAAGATGATTGCATTGCTTGTCTGTTTTCTGCGCAAAGAAAGCACTCTGCTGCCCTCTTTTAGCAGAAGATGGAACGGCAGTTTCAACTTAAGGCGGGAAACCTATTATGCAAATAATTCCCAGAAGACCCCAGAAGCCCAGATTGAAAGGGTGTCAGCCTCGTGTGGCTGCAAAGATATCCCCTGAGTCCTGCGGTAGAAGTCTGGCTTTCCTGAGGCACGGTGCTCAGGGAACTGCACTCAGAGTAGCGACCCATACAAAGGCCACCCTCATCTACCAGTGTGCTTGCCTCTGTCCACTTTTCCTGTCTATAGAACCTGGCCGTTCGTGGCCGTTCGTGGCCAAGTGAGTGAGAAGGACTGCCAGGGCAGCGCAGCTCCCATTCACCCACCGGAGCTGGCGCCATCCTCATGTCACTGCAGTGCTCTGTTAAATCAGCTGCTCTGGGCTGCAATGGTCCAGAGCACTGTAGCGCCAGTGTGCAGCATGTAAGGCATTGGTGGTTCAGTGGTAGAATTCTCGCCTGCCACGCGGGAGGCCCGGGTTCGATTCCCGGCCAATGCATGAGCGTTTTGCACATGTACCTTTCGTTGACTTTGAAGCATCGTGAAAAGGAAGAGACCGAACAAAAAAACAAGCCTTGATTGCCTTGCTTGCCTTATTTCTGCTACTAGCGATCACTCTGCTGATCCCTTTTAGTAGAAGGGGCCGCTGCGCCTTGACTGGAAGCAGGGCAATCTCAGATTATGCAAACAGCTCATAGAGGCCCAGCCCGAGTAGGTGCCAGTCTCACACGTCTGCAAAGGCCTTCAATGAGGCTTTCAGCAGAAGTCAAGAGTTTACGAGTGACCATTCGCATGGAACTGGCAGGTGTGTTAAATCAAGCGCTCTACCGCAGTAATGCTGCTTGTCAGGCATTGGTAGTTCAGTGGTAGAATTCTCGCTTCCCAAGCGGGAGGCCCGGGTTCGATTCCCGGCCAATGCATGGCACTTTTGTAGACGTGTCTCTTGATATTTTAAAAGGCATGGGAAAAGAAAAATGGAAACGGTAGATAAGATGATTGCATTGCTTGTCTGTTTTCTGCGCAAAGAAAGCACTCTGCTGCCCTCTTTTAGCAGAAGATGGAACGGCAGTTTCAACTTAAGGCGGGAAACCTATTATGCAAATAATTCCCAGAAGACCCCAGAAGCCCAGATTGAAAGGGTGTCAGCCTCGTGTGGCTGCAAAGATATCCCCTGAGTCCTGCGGTAGAAGTCTGGCTTTCCTGAGGCACGGTGCTCAGGGAACTGCACTCAGAGTAGCGACCCATACAAAGGCCACCCTCATCTACCAGTGTGCTTGCCTCTGTCCACTTTTCCTGTCTATAGAACCTGGCCGTTCGTGGCCGTTCGTGGCCAAGTGAGTGAGAAGGACTGCCAGGGCAGCGCAGCTCCCATTCACCCACCGGAGCTGGCGCCATCCTCATGTCACTGCAGTGCTCTGTTAAATCAGCTGCTCTGGGCTGCAATGGTCCAGAGCACTGTAGCGCCAGTGTGCAGCATGTAAGGCATTGGTGGTTCAGTGGTAGAATTCTCGCCTGCCACGCGGGAGGCCCGGGTTCGATTCCCGGCCAATGCATGAGCGTTTTGCACATGTACCTTTCGTTGACTTTGAAGCATCGTGAAAAGGAAGAGACCGAACAAAAAAACAAGCCTTGATTGCCTTGCTTGCCTTATTTCTGCTACTAGCGATCACTCTGCTGATCCCTTTTAGTAGAAGGGGCCGCTGCGCCTTGACTGGAAGCAGGGCAATCTCAGATTATGCAAACAGCTCATAGAGGCCCAGCCCGAGTAGGTGCCAGTCTCACACGTCTGCAAAGGCCTTCAATGAGGCTTTCAGCAGAAGTCAAGAGTTTACGAGTGACCATTCGCATGGAACTGGCAGGTGTGTTAAATCAAGCGCTCTACCGCAGTAATGCTGCTTGTCAGGCATTGGTAGTTCAGTGGTAGAATTCTCGCTTCCCAAGCGGGAGGCCCGGGTTCGATTCCCGGCCAATGCATGGCACTTTTGTAGACGTGTCTCTTGATATTTTAAAAGGCATGGGAAAAGAAAAATGGAAACGGTAGATAAGATGATTGCATTGCTTGTCTGTTTTCTGCGCAAAGAAAGCAATCTGCTGCCCTCTTTTAGCAGAAGATGGAACTGCAGTTTCAACTTAAGGCGGGAAACCTTCTATTATGCAAATAATTCCCAGAAGACCCCAGAAGCCCAGATTGAAAGGGTGTCAGCCTCGTGTGGCTGCAAAGATATCCCCTGAGTCCTGCGGTAGAAGTCTGGCTTTCCTGAGGCACGGTGCTCAGGGAACTGCACTCAGAGTAGCGACCCATACAAAGGCCACCCTCATCTACCAGTGTGCTTGCCTCTGTCCACTTTTCCTGTCTATAGAACCTGGCCGTTCGTGGCCGTTCGTGGCCAAGTGAGTGAGAAGGACTGCCAGGGCAGCGCAGCTCCCATTCACCCACCGGAGCTGGCGCCATCCTCATGTCACTGCAGTGCTCTGTTAAATCAGCTGCTCTGGGCTGCAATGGTCCAGAGCACTGTAGCGCCAGTGTGCAGCATGTAAGGCATTGGTGGTTCAGTGGTAGAATTCTCGCCTGCCACGCGGGAGGCCCGGGTTCGATTCCCGGCCAATGCATGAGCGTTTTGCACATGTACCTTTCGTTGACTTTGAAGCATCGTGAAAAGGAAGAGACCGAACAAAAAAACAAGCCTTGATTGCCTTGCTTGCCTTATTTCTGCTACTAGCGATCACTCTGCTGATCCCTTTTAGTAGAAGGGGCCGCTGCGCCTTGACTGGAAGCAGGGCAATCTCAGATTATGCAAACAGCTCATAGAGGCCCAGCCCGAGTAGGTGCCAGTCTCACACGTCTGCAAAGGCCTTCAATGAGGCTTTCAGCAGAAGTCAAGAGTTTACGAGTGACCATTCGCATGGAACTGGCAGGTGTGTTAAATCAAGCGCTCTACCGCAGTAATGCTGCTTGTCAGGCATTGGTAGTTCAGTGGTAGAATTCTCGCTTCCCAAGCGGGAGGCCCGGGTTCGATTCCCGGCCAATGCATGGCACTTTTGTAGACGTGTCTCTTGATATTTTAAAAGGCATGGGAAAAGAAAAATGGAAACGGTAGATAAGATGATTGCATTGCTTGTCTGTTTTCTGCGCAAAGAAAGCACTCTGCTGCCCTCTTTTAGCAGAAGATGGAACGGCAGTTTCAACTTAAGGCGGGAAACCTATTATGCAAATAATTCCCAGAAGACCCCAGAAGCCCAGATTGAAAGGGTGTCAGCCTCGTGTGGCTGCAAAGATATCCCCTGAGTCCTGCGGTAGAAGTCTGGCTTTCCTGAGGCACGGTGCTCAGGGAACTGCACTCAGAGTAGCGACCCATACAAAGGCCACCCTCATCTACCAGTGTGCTTGCCTCTGTCCACTTTTCCTGTCTATAGAACCTGGCCGTTCGTGGCCGTTCGTGGCCAAGTGAGTGAGAAGGACTGCCAGGGCAGCGCAGCTCCCATTCACCCACCGGAGCTGGCGCCATCCTCATGTCACTGCAGTGCTCTGTTAAATCAGCTGCTCTGGGCTGCAATGGTCCAGAGCACTGTAGCGCCAGTGTGCAGCATGTAAGGCATTGGTGGTTCAGTGGTAGAATTCTCGCCTGCCACGCGGGAGGCCCGGGTTCGATTCCCGGCCAATGCATGAGCGTTTTGCACATGTACCTTTCGTTGACTTTGAAGCATCGTGAAAAGGAAGAGACCGAACAAAAAAACAAGCCTTGATTGCCTTGCTTGCCTTATTTCTGCTACTAGCGATCACTCTGCTGATCCCTTTTAGTAGAAGGGGCCGCTGCGCCTTGACTGGAAGCAGGGCAATCTCAGATTATGCAAACAGCTCATAGAGGCCCAGCCCGAGTAGGTGCCAGTCTCACACGTCTGCAAAGGCCTTCAATGAGGCTTTCAGCAGAAGTCAAGAGTTTACGAGTGACCATTCGCATGGAACTGGCAGGTGTGTTAAATCAAGCGCTCTACCGCAGTAATGCTGCTTGTCAGGCATTGGTAGTTCAGTGGTAGAATTCTCGCTTCCCAAGCGGGAGGCCCGGGTTCGATTCCCGGCCAATGCATGGCACTTTTGTAGACGTGTCTCTTGATATTTTAAAAGGCATGGGAAAAGAAAAATGGAAACGGTAGATAAGATGATTGCATTGCTTGTCTGTTTTCTGCGCAAAGAAAGCACTCTGCTGCCCTCTTTTAGCAGAAGATGGAACGGCAGTTTCAACTTAAGGCGGGAAACCTATTATGCAAATAATTCCCAGAAGACCCCAGAAGCCCAGATTGAAAGGGTGTCAGCCTCGTGTGGCTGCAAAGATATCCCCTGAGTCCTGCGGTAGAAGTCTGGCTTTCCTGAGGCACGGTGCTCAGGGAACTGCACTCAGAGTAGCGACCCATACAAAGGCCACCCTCATCTACCAGTGTGCTTGCCTCTGTCCACTTTTCCTGTCTATAGAACCTGGCCGTTCGTGGCCGTTCGTGGCCAAGTGAGTGAGAAGGACTGCCAGGGCAGCGCAGCTCCCATTCACCCACCGGAGCTGGCGCCATCCTCATGTCACTGCAGTGCTCTGTTAAATCAGCTGCTCTGGGCTGCAATGGTCCAGAGCACTGTAGCGCCAGTGTGCAGCATGTAAGGCATTGGTGGTTCAGTGGTAGAATTCTCGCCTGCCACGCGGGAGGCCCGGGTTCGATTCCCGGCCAATGCATGAGCGTTTTGCACATGTACCTTTCGTTGACTTTGAAGCATCGTGAAAAGGAAGAGACAGAACAAAAAAACAAGCCTTGATTGCCTTGCTTGCCTTATTTCTGCTACTAGCGATCACTCTGCTGATCCCTTTTAGTAGAAGGGGCCGCTGCGCCTTGACTGGAAGCAGGGCAATCTCAGATTATGCAAACAGCTCATAGAGGCCCAGCCCGAGTAGGTGCCAGTCTCACACGTCTGCAAAGGCCTTCAATGAGGCTTTCAGCAGAAGTCAAGAGTTTACGAGTGACCATTCGCATGGAACTGGCAGGTGTGTTAAATCAAGTGCTCTACCGCAGTAATGCTGCTTGTCAGGCATTGGTAGTTCAGTGGTAGAATTCTCGCTTCCCAAGCGGGAGGCCCGGGTTCGATTCCCGGCCAATGCATGGCACTTTTGTAGACGTGTCTCTTGATATTTTAAAAGGCATGGGAAAAGAAAAATGGAAACGGTAGATAAGATGATTGCATTGCTTGTCTGTTTTCTGCGCAAAGAAAGCACTCTGCTGCCCTCTTTTAGCAGAAGATGGAACGGCAGTTTCAACTTAAGGCGGGAAACCTATTATGCAAATAATTCCCAGAAGACCCCAGAAGCCCAGATTGAAAGGGTGTCAGCCTCGTGTGGCTGCAAAGATATCCCCTGAGTCCTGCGGTAGAAGTCTGGCTTTCCTGAGGCACGGTGCTCAGGGAACTGCACTCAGAGTAGCGACCCATACAAAGGCCACCCTCATCTACCAGTGTGCTTGCCTCTGTCCACTTTTCCTGTCTATAGAACCTGGCCGTTCGTGGCCGTTCGTGGCCAAGTGAGTGAGAAGGACTGCCAGGGCAGCGCAGCTCCCATTCACCCACCGGAGCTGGCGCCATCCTCATGTCACTGCAGTGCTCTGTTAAATCAGCTGCTCTGGGCTGCAATGGTCCAGAGCACTGTAGCGCCAGTGTGCAGCATGTAAGGCATTGGTGGTTCAGTGGTAGAATTCTCGCCTGCCACGCGGGAGGCCCGGGTTCGATTCCCGGCCAATGCATGAGCGTTTTGCACATGTACCTTTCGTTGACTTTGAAGCATCGTGAAAAGGAAGAGACCGAACAAAAAAACAAGCCTTGATTGCCTTGCTTGCCTTATTTCTGCTACTAGCGATCACTCTGCTGATCCCTTTTAGTAGAAGGGGCCGCTGCGCCTTGACTGGAAGCAGGGCAATCTCAGATTATGCAAACAGCTCATAGAGGCCCAGCCCGAGTAGGTGCCAGTCTCACACGTCTGCAAAGGCCTTCAATGAGGCTTTCAGCAGAAGTCAAGAGTTTACGAGTGACCATTCGCATGGAACTGGCAGGTGTGTTAAATCAAGCGCTCTACCGCAGTAATGCTGCTTGTCAGGCATTGGTAGTTCAGTGGTAGAATTCTCGCTTCCCAAGCGGGAGGCCCGGGTTCGATTCCCGGCCAATGCATGGCACTTTTGTAGACGTGTCTCTTGATATTTTAAAAGGCATGGGAAAAGAAAAATGGAAACGGTAGATAAGATGATTGCATTGCTTGTCTGTTTTCTGCGCAAAGAAAGCACTCTGCTGCCCTCTTTTAGCAGAAGATGGAACGGCAGTTTCAACTTAAGGCGGGAAACCTATTATGCAAATAATTCCCAGAAGACCCCAGAAGCCCAGATTGAAAGGGTGTCAGCCTCGTGTGGCTGCAAAGATATCCCCTGAGTCCTGCGGTAGAAGTCTGGCTTTCCTGAGGCACGGTGCTCAGGGAACTGCACTCAGAGTAGCGACCCATACAAAGGCCACCCTCATCTACCAGTGTGCTTGCCTCTGTCCACTTTTCCTGTCTATAGAACCTGGCCGTTCGTGGCCGTTCGTGGCCAAGTGAGTGAGAAGGACTGCCAGGGCAGCGCAGCTCCCATTCACCCACCGGAGCTGGCGCCATCCTCATGTCACTGCAGTGCTCTGTTAAATCAGCTGCTCTGGGCTGCAATGGTCCAGAGCACTGTAGCGCCAGTGTGCAGCATGTAAGGCATTGGTGGTTCAGTGGTAGAATTCTCGCCTGCCACGCGGGAGGCCCGGGTTCGATTCCCGGCCAATGCATGAGCGTTTTGCACATGTACCTTTCGTTGACTTTGAAGCATCGTGAAAAGGAAGAGACAGAACAAAAAAACAAGCCTTGATTGCCTTGCTTGCCTTATTTCTGCTACTAGCGATCACTCTGCTGATCCCTTTTAGTAGAAGGGGCCGCTGCGCCTTGACTGGAAGCAGGGCAATCTCAGATTATGCAAACAGCTCATAGAGGCCCAGCCCGAGTAGGTGCCAGTCTCACACGTCTGCAAAGGCCTTCAATGAGGCTTTCAGCAGAAGTCAAGAGTTTACGAGTGACCATTCGCATGGAACTGGCAGGTGTGTTAAATCAAGTGCTCTACCGCAGTAATGCTGCTTGTCAGGCATTGGTAGTTCAGTGGTAGAATTCTTGCTTCCCAAGCGGGAGGCCCGGGTTCGATTCCCGGCCAATGCATGGCACTTTTGTAGACGTGTCTCTTGATATTTTAAAAGGCATGGGAAAAGAAAAATGGAAACGGTAGATAAGATGATTGCATTGCTTGTCTGTTTTCTGCGCAAAGAAAGCACTCTGCTGCCCTCTTTTAGCAGAAGATGGAACGGCAGTTTCAACTTAAGGCGGGAAACCTATTATGCAAATAATTCCCAGAAGACCCCAGAAGCCCAGATTGAAAGGGTGTCAGCCTCGTGTGGCTGCAAAGATATCCCCTGAGTCCTGCGGTAGAAGTCTGGCTTTCCTGAGGCACGGTGCTCAGGGAACTGCACTCAGAGTAGCGACCCATACAAAGGCCACCCTCATCTACCAGTGTGCTTGCCTCTGTCCACTTTTCCTGTCTATAGAACCTGGCCGTTCGTGGCCGTTCGTGGCCAAGTGAGTGAGAAGGACTGCCAGGGCAGCGCAGCTCCCATTCACCCACCGGAGCTGGCGCCATCCTCATGTCACTGCAGTGCTCTGTTAAATCAGCTGCTCTGGGCTGCAATGGTCCAGAGCACTGTAGCGCCAGTGTGCAGCATGTAAGGCATTGGTGGTTCAGTGGTAGAATTCTCGCCTGCCACGCGGGAGGCCCGGGTTCGATTCCCGGCCAATGCATGAGTGTTTTGCACATGTACCTTTCGTTGACTTTGAAGCATCGTGAAAAGGAAGAGACCGAACAAAAAAACAAGCCTTGATTGCCTTGCTTGCCTTATTTCTGCTACTAGCGATCACTCTGCTGATCCCTTTTAGTAGAAGGGGCCGCTGCGCCTTGACTGGAAGCAGGGCAATCTCAGATTATGCAAAACGCTCATAGAGGCCCAGCCCGAGTAGGTGCCAGTCTCACACGTCTGCAAAGGCCTTCAATGAGGCTTTCAGCAGAAGTCAAGAGTTTACGAGTGACCATTCGCATGGAACTGGCAGGTGTGTTAAATCAAGCGCTCTACCGCAGTAATGCTGCTTGTCAAGCATTGGTAGTTCAGTGGTAGAATTCTCGCTTCCCAAGCGGGAGGCCTGGGTTCGATTCCCGGCCAATGCATGGCACTTTTGTAGACGTGTCTCTTGATATTTTAAAAGGCATGGGAAAAGAAAAATGGAAACGGTAGATAAGATGATTGCATTGCTTGTCTGTTTTCTGCGCAAAGAAAGCAATCTGCTGCCCTCTTTTAGCAGAAGATGGAACTGCAGTTTCAACTTAAGGCGGGAAACCTTCTATTATGCAAATAATTCCCAGAAGACCCCAGAAGCCCAGATTGAAAGGGTGTCAGCCTCGTGTGGCTGCAAAGATATCCCCTGAGTCCTGCGGTAGAAGTCTGGCTTTCCTGAGGCACGGTGCTCAGGGAACTGCACTCAGAGTAGCGACCCATACAAAGGCCACCCTCATCTACCAGTGTGCTTGCCTCTGTCCACTTTTCCTGTCTATAGAACCTGGCCGTTCGTGGCCGTTCGTGGCCAAGTGAGTGAGAAGGACTGCCAGGGCAGCGCAGCTCCCATTCACCCACCGGAGCTGGCGCCATCCTCATGTCACTGCAGTGCTCTGTTAAATCAGCTGCTCTGGGCTGCAATGGTCCAGAGCACTGTAGCGCCAGTGTGCAGCATGTAAGGCATTGGTGGTTCAGTGGTAGAATTCTCGCCTGCCACGCGGGAGGCCCGGGTTCGATTCCCGGCCAATGCATGAGCGTTTTGCACATGTACCTTTCGTTGACTTTGAAGCATCGTGAAAAGGAAGAGACCGAACAAAAAAACAAGCCTTGATTGCCTTGCTTGCCTTATTTCTGCTACTAGCGATCACTCTGCTGATCCCTTTTAGTAGAAGGGGCCGCTGCGCCTTGACTGGAAGCAGGGCAATCTCAGATTATGCAAACAGCTCATAGAGGCCCAGCCCGAGTAGGTGCCAGTCTCACACGTCTGCAAAGGCCTTCAATGAGGCTTTCAGCAGAAGTCAAGAGTTTACGAGTGACCATTCGCATGGAACTGGCAGGTGTGTTAAATCAAGCGCTCTACCGCAGTAATGCTGCTTGTCAGGCATTGGTAGTTCAGTGGTAGAATTCTCGCTTCCCAAGCGGGAGGCCCGGGTTCGATTCCCGGCCAATGCATGGCACTTTTGTAGACGTGTCTCTTGATATTTTAAAAGGCATGGGAAAAGAAAAATGGAAACGGTAGATAAGATGATTGCATTGCTTGTCTGTTTTCTGCGCAAAGAAAGCACTCTGCTGCCCTCTTTTAGCAGAAGATGGAACGGCAGTTTCAACTTAAGGCGGGAAACCTATTATGCAAATAATTCCCAGAAGACCCCAGAAGCCCAGATTGAAAGGGTGTCAGCCTCGTGTGGCTGCAAAGATATCCCCTGAGTCCTGCGGTAGAAGTCTGGCTTTCCTGAGGCACGGTGCTCAGGGAACTGCACTCAGAGTAGCGACCCATACAAAGGCCACCCTCATCTACCAGTGTGCTTGCCTCTGTCCACTTTTCCTGTCTATAGAACCTGGCCGTTCGTGGCCGTTCGTGGCCAAGTGAGTGAGAAGGACTGCCAGGGCAGCGCAGCTCCCATTCACCCACCGGAGCTGGCGCCATCCTCATGTCACTGCAGTGCTCTGTTAAATCAGCTGCTCTGGGCTGCAATGGTCCAGAGCACTGTAGCGCCAGTGTGCAGCATGTAAGGCATTGGTGGTTCAGTGGTAGAATTCTCGCCTGCCACGCGGGAGGCCCGGGTTCGATTCCCGGCCAATGCATGAGCGTTTTGCACATGTACCTTTCGTTGACTTTGAAGCATTGTGAAAAGGAAGAGACAGAACAAAAAAACAAGCCTTGATTGCCTTGCTTGCCTTATTTCTGCTACTAGCGATCACTCTGCTGATCCCTTTTAGTAGAAGGGGCCGCTGCGCCTTGACTGGAAGCAGGGCAATCTCAGATTATGCAAACAGCTCATAGAGGCCCAGCCCGAGTAGGTGCCAGTCTCACACGTCTGCAAAGGCCTTCAATGAGGCTTTCAGCAGAAGTCAAGAGTTTACGAGTGACCATTCGCATGGAACTGGCAGGTGTGTTAAATCAAGTGCTCTACCGCAGTAATGCTGCTTGTCAGGCATTGGTAGTTCAGTGGTAGAATTCTCGCTTCCCAAGCGGGAGGCCCGGGTTCGATTCCCGGCCAATGCATGGCACTTTTGTAGACGTGTCTCTTGATATTTTAAAAGGCATGGGAAAAGAAAAATGGAAACGGTAGATAAGATGATTGCATTGCTTGTCTGTTTTCTGCGCAAAGAAAGCACTCTGCTGCCCTCTTTTAGCAGAAGATGGAACGGCAGTTTCAACTTAAGGCGGGAAACCTATTATGCAAATAATTCCCAGAAGACCCCAGAAGCCCAGATTGAAAGGGTGTCAGCCTCGTGTGGCTGCAAAGATATCCCCTGAGTCCTGCGGTAGAAGTCTGGCTTTCCTGAGGCACGGTGCTCAGGGAACTGCACTCAGAGTAGCGACCCATACAAAGGCCACCCTCATCTACCAGTGTGCTTGCCTCTGTCCACTTTTCCTGTCTATAGAACCTGGCCGTTCGTGGCCGTTCGTGGCCAAGTGAGTGAGAAGGACTGCCAGGGCAGCGCAGCTCCCATTCACCCACCGGAGCTGGCGCCATCCTCATGCCACTGCAGTGCTCTGTTAAATCAGCTGCTCTGGGCTGCAATGGTCCAGAGCACTGTAGCGCCAGTGTGCAGCATGTAAGGCATTGGTGGTTCAGTGGTAGAATTCTCGCCTGCCACGCGGGAGGCCCGGGTTCGATTCCCGGCCAATGCATGAGCGTTTTGCACATGTACCTTTCGTTGACTTTGAAGCATCGTGAAAAGGAAGAGACCGAACAAAAAAACAAGCCTTGATTGCCTTGCTTGCCTTATTTCTGCTACTAGCGATCACTCTGCTGATCCCTTTTAGTAGAAGGGGCCGCTGCGCCTTGACTGGAAGCAGGGCAATCTCAGATTATGCAAAACGCTCATAGAGGCCCAGCCCGAGTAGGTGCCAGTCTCACACGTCTGCAAAGGCCTTCAATGAGGCTTTCAGCAGAAGTCAAGAGTTTACGAGTGACCATTCGCATGGAACTGGCAGGTGTGTTAAATCAAGCGCTCTACCGCAGTAATGCTGCTTGTCAAGCATTGGTAGTTCAGTGGTAGAATTCTCGCTTCCCAAGCGGGAGGCCCGGGTTCGATTCCCGGCCAATGCATGGCACTTTTGTAGACGTGTCTCTTGATATTTTAAAAGGCATGGGAAAAGAAAAATGGAAACGGTAGATAAGATGATTGCATTGCTTGTCTGTTTTCTGCGCAAAGAAAGCAATCTGCTGCCCTCTTTTAGCAGAAGATGGAACGGCAGTTTCAACTTAAGGCGGGAAACCTATTATGCAAATAATTCCCAGAAGACCCCAGAAGCCCAGATTGAAAGGGTGTCAGCCTCGTGTGGCTGCAAAGATATCCCCTGAGTCCTGCGGTAGAAGTCTGGCTTTCCTGAGGCACGGTGCTCAGGGAACTGCACTCAGAGTAGCGACCCATACAAAGGCCACCCTCATCTACCAGTGTGCTTGCCTCTGTCCACTTTTCCTGTCTATAGAACCTGGCCGTTCGTGGCCGTTCGTGGCCAAGTGAGTGAGAAGGACTGCCAGGGCAGCGCAGCTCCCATTCACCCACCGGAGCTGGCGCCATCCTCATGCCACTGCAGTGCTCTGTTAAATCAGCTGCTCTGGGCTGCAATGGTCCAGAGCACTGTAGCGCCAGTGTGCAGCATGTAAGGCATTGGTGGTTCAGTGGTAGAATTCTCGCCTGCCACGCGGGAGGCCCGGGTTCGATTCCCGGCCAATGCATGAGCGTTTTGCACATGTACCTTTCGTTGACTTTGAAGCATCGTGAAAAGGAAGAGACCGAACAAAAAAACAAGCCTTGATTGCCTTGCTTGCCTTATTTCTGCTACTAGCGATCACTCTGCTGATCCCTTTTAGTAGAAGGGGCCGCTGCGCCTTGACTGGAAGCAGGGCAATCTCAGATTATGCAAAACGCTCATAGAGGCCCAGCCCGAGTAGGTGCCAGTCTCACACGTCTGCAAAGGCCTTCAATGAGGCTTTCAGCAGAAGTCAAGAGTTTACGAGTGACCATTCGCATGGAACTGGCAGGTGTGTTAAATCAAGCGCTCTACCGCAGTAATGCTGCTTGTCAAGCATTGGTAGTTCAGTGGTAGAATTCTCGCTTCCCAAGCGGGAGGCCCGGGTTCGATTCCCGGCCAATGCATGGCACTTTTGTAGACGTGTCTCTTGATATTTTAAAAGGCATGGGAAAAGAAAAATGGAAACGGTAGATAAGATGATTGCATTGCTTGTCTGTTTTCTGCGCAAAGAAAGCAATCTGCTGCCCTCTTTTAGCAGAAGATGGAACTGCAGTTTCAACTTAAGGCGGGAAACCTTCTATTATGCAAATAATTCCCAGAAGACCCCAGAAGCCCAGATTGAAAGGGTGTCAGCCTCGTGTGGCTGCAAAGATATCCCCTGAGTCCTGCGGTAGAAGTCTGGCTTTCCTGAGGCACGGTGCTCAGGGAACTGCACTCAGAGTAGCGACCCATACAAAGGCCACCCTCATCTACCAGTGTGCTTGCCTCTGTCCACTTTTCCTGTCTATAGAACCTGGCCGTTCGTGGCCGTTCGTGGCCAAGGGAGTGAGAAGGACTGCCAGGGCAGCGCAGCTCCCATTCACCCACCGGAGCTGGCGCCATCCTCATGTCACTGCAGTGCTCTGTTAAATCAGCTGCTCTGGGCTGCAATGGTCCAGAGCACTGTAGCGCCAGTGTGCAGCATGTAAGGCATTGGTGGTTCAGTGGTAGAATTCTCGCCTGCCACGCGGGAGGCCCGGGTTCGATTCCCGGCCAATGCATGAGCGTTTTGCACATGTACCTTTCGTTGACTTTGAAGCATCGTGAAAAGGAAGAGACCGAACAAAAAAACAAGCCTTGATTGCCTTGCTTGCCTTATTTCTGCTACTAGCGATCACTCTGCTGATCCCTTTTAGTAGAAGGGGCCGCTGCGCCTTGACTGGAAGCAGGGCAATCTCAGATTATGCAAACAGCTCATAGAGGCCCAGCCCGAGTAGGTGCCAGTCTCACACGTCTGCAAAGGCCTTCAATGAGGCTTTCAGCAGAAGTCAAGAGTTTACGAGTGACCATTCGCATGGAACTGGCAGGTGTGTTAAATCAAGTGCTCTACCGCAGTAATGCTGCTTGTCAGGCATTGGTAGTTCAGTGGTAGAATTCTCGCTTCCCAAGCAGGAGGCCCGGGTTCGATTCCCGGCCAATGCATGGCACTTTTGTAGACGTGTCTCTTGATATTTTAAAAGGCATGGGAAAAGAAAAATGGAAACGGTAGATAAGATGATTGCATTGCTTGTCTGTTTTCTGCGCAAAGAAAGCACTCTGCTGCCCTCTTTTAGCAGAAGATGGAACGGCAGTTTCAACTTAAGGCGGGAAACCTATTATGCAAATAATTCCCAGAAGACCCCAGAAGCCCAGATTGAAAGGGTGTCAGCCTCGTGTGGCTGCAAAGATATCCCCTGAGTCCTGCGGTAGAAGTCTGGCTTTCCTGAGGCACGGTGCTCAGGGAACTGCACTCAGAGTAGCGACCCATACAAAGGCCACCCTCATCTACCAGTGTGCTTGCCTCTGTCCACTTTTCCTGTCTATAGAACCTGGCCGTTCGTGGCCGTTCGTGGCCAAGTGAGTGAGAAGGACTGCCAGGGCAGCGCAGCTCCCATTCACCCACCGGAGCTGGCGCCATCCTCATGTCACTGCAGTGCTCTGTTAAATCAGCTGCTCTGGGCTGCAATGGTCCAGAGCACTGTAGCGCCAGTGTGCAGCATGTAAGGCATTGGTGGTTCAGTGGTAGAATTCTCGCCTGCCACGCGGGAGGCCCGGGTTCGATTCCCGGCCAATGCATGAGCGTTTTGCACATGTACCTTTCGTTGACTTTGAAGCATTGTGAAAAGGAAGAGACAGAACAAAAAAACAAGCCTTGATTGCCTTGCTTGCCTTATTTCTGCTACTAGCGATCACTCTGCTGATCCCTTTTAGTAGAAGGGGCCGCTGCGCCTTGACTGGAAGCAGGGCAATCTCAGATTATGCAAACAGCTCATAGAGGCCCAGCCCGAGTAGGTGCCAGTCTCACACGTCTGCAAAGGCCTTCAATGAGGCTTTCAGCAGAAGTCAAGAGTTTACGAGTGACCATTCGCATGGAACTGGCAGGTGTGTTAAATCAAGTGCTCTACCGCAGTAATGCTGCTTGTCAGGCATTGGTAGTTCAGTGGTAGAATTCTCGCTTCCCAAGCGGGAGGCCCGGGTTCGATTCCCGGCCAATGCATGGCACTTTTGTAGACGTGTCTCTTGATATTTTAAAAGGCATGGGAAAAGAAAAATGGAAACGGTAGATAAGATGATTGCATTGCTTGTCTGTTTTCTGCGCAAAGAAAGCACTCTGCTGCCCTCTTTTAGCAGAAGATGGAACGGCAGTTTCAACTTAAGGCGGGAAACCTATTATGCAAATAATTCCCAGAAGACCCCAGAAGCCCAGATTGAAAGGGTGTCAGCCTCGTGTGGCTGCAAAGATATCCCCTGAGTCCTGCGGTAGAAGTCTGGCTTTCCTGAGGCACGGTGCTCAGGGAACTGCACTCAGAGTAGCGACCCATACAAAGGCCACCCTCATCTACCAGTGTGCTTGCCTCTGTCCACTTTTCCTGTCTATAGAACCTGGCCGTTCGTGGCCGTTCGTGGCCAAGTGAGTGAGAAGGACTGCCAGGGCAGCGCAGCTCCCATTCACCCACCGGAGCTGGCGCCATCCTCATGCCACTGCAGTGCTCTGTTAAATCAGCTGCTCTGGGCTGCAATGGTCCAGAGCACTGTAGCGCCAGTGTGCAGCATGTAAGGCATTGGTGGTTCAGTGGTAGAATTCTCGCCTGCCACGCGGGAGGCCCGGGTTCGATTCCCGGCCAATGCATGAGCGTTTTGCACATGTACCTTTCGTTGACTTTGAAGCATCGTGAAAAGGAAGAGACCGAACAAAAAAACAAGCCTTGATTGCCTTGCTTGCCTTATTTCTGCTACTAGCGATCACTCTGCTGATCCCTTTTAGTAGAAGGGGCCGCTGCGCCTTGACTGGAAGCAGGGCAATCTCAGATTATGCAAAACGCTCATAGAGGCCCAGCCCGAGTAGGTGCCAGTCTCACACGTCTGCAAAGGCCTTCAATGAGGCTTTCAGCAGAAGTCAAGAGTTTACGAGTGACCATTCGCATGGAACTGGCAGGTGTGTTAAATCAAGCGCTCTACCGCAGTAATGCTGCTTGTCAAGCATTGGTAGTTCAGTGGTAGAATTCTCGCTTCCCAAGCGGGAGGCCCGGGTTCGATTCCCGGCCAATGCATGGCACTTTTGTAGACGTGTCTCTTGATATTTTAAAAGGCATGGGAAAAGAAAAATGGAAACGGTAGATAAGATGATTGCATTGCTTGTCTGTTTTCTGCGCAAAGAAAGCAATCTGCTGCCCTCTTTTAGCAGAAGATGGAACGGCAGTTTCAACTTAAGGCGGGAAACCTATTATGCAAATAATTCCCAGAAGACCCCAGAAGCCCAGATTGAAAGGGTGTCAGCCTCGTGTGGCTGCAAAGATATCCCCTGAGTCCTGCGGTAGAAGTCTGGCTTTCCTGAGGCACGGTGCTCAGGGAACTGCACTCAGAGTAGCGACCCATACAAAGGCCACCCTCATCTACCAGTGTGCTTGCCTCTGTCCACTTTTCCTGTCTATAGAACCTGGCCGTTCGTGGCCGTTCGTGGCCAAGTGAGTGAGAAGGACTGCCAGGGCAGCGCAGCTCCCATTCACCCACCGGAGCTGGCGCCATCCTCATGCCACTGCAGTGCTCTGTTAAATCAGCTGCTCTGGGCTGCAATGGTCCAGAGCACTGTAGCGCCAGTGTGCAGCATGTAAGGCATTGGTGGTTCAGTGGTAGAATTCTCGCCTGCCACGCGGGAGGCCCGGGTTCGATTCCCGGCCAATGCATGAGCGTTTTGCACATGTACCTTTCGTTGACTTTGAAGCATCGTGAAAAGGAAGAGACCGAACAAAAAAACAAGCCTTGATTGCCTTGCTTGCCTTATTTCTGCTACTAGCGATCACTCTGCTGATCCCTTTTAGTAGAAGGGGCCGCTGCGCCTTGACTGGAAGCAGGGCAATCTCAGATTATGCAAAACGCTCATAGAGGCCCAGCCCGAGTAGGTGCCAGTCTCACACGTCTGCAAAGGCCTTCAATGAGGCTTTCAGCAGAAGTCAAGAGTTTACGAGTGACCATTCGCATGGAACTGGCAGGTGTGTTAAATCAAGCGCTCTACCGCAGTAATGCTGCTTGTCAAGCATTGGTAGTTCAGTGGTAGAATTCTCGCTTCCCAAGCGGGAGGCCCGGGTTCGATTCCCGGCCAATGCATGGCACTTTTGTAGACGTGTCTCTTGATATTTTAAAAGGCATGGGAAAAGAAAAATGGAAACGGTAGATAAGATGATTGCATTGCTTGTCTGTTTTCTGCGCAAAGAAAGCAATCTGCTGCCCTCTTTTAGCAGAAGATGGAACTGCAGTTTCAACTTAAGGCGGGAAACCTTCTATTATGCAAATAATTCCCAGAAGACCCCAGAAGCCCAGATTGAAAGGGTGTCAGCCTCGTGTGGCTGCAAAGATATCCCCTGAGTCCTGCGGTAGAAGTCTGGCTTTCCTGAGGCACGGTGCTCAGGGAACTGCACTCAGAGTAGCGACCCATACAAAGGCCACCCTCATCTACCAGTGTGCTTGCCTCTGTCCACTTTTCCTGTCTATAGAACCTGGCCGTTCGTGGCCGTTCGTGGCCAAGGGAGTGAGAAGGACTGCCAGGGCAGCGCAGCTCCCATTCACCCACCGGAGCTGGCGCCATCCTCATGTCACTGCAGTGCTCTGTTAAATCAGCTGCTCTGGGCTGCAATGGTCCAGAGCACTGTAGCGCCAGTGTGCAGCATGTAAGGCATTGGTGGTTCAGTGGTAGAATTCTCGCCTGCCACGCGGGAGGCCCGGGTTCGATTCCCGGCCAATGCATGAGCGTTTTGCACATGTACCTTTCGTTGACTTTGAAGCATCGTGAAAAGGAAGAGACCGAACAAAAAAACAAGCCTTGATTGCCTTGCTTGCCTTATTTCTGCTACTAGCGATCACTCTGCTGATCCCTTTTAGTAGAAGGGGCCGCTGCGCCTTGACTGGAAGCAGGGCAATCTCAGATTATGCAAACAGCTCATAGAGGCCCAGCCCGAGTAGGTGCCAGTCTCACACGTCTGCAAAGGCCTTCAATGAGGCTTTCAGCAGAAGTCAAGAGTTTACGAGTGACCATTCGCATGGAACTGGCAGGTGTGTTAAATCAAGTGCTCTACCGCAGTAATGCTGCTTGTCAGGCATTGGTAGTTCAGTGGTAGAATTCTCGCTTCCCAAGCAGGAGGCCCGGGTTCGATTCCCGGCCAATGCATGGCACTTTTGTAGACGTGTCTCTTGATATTTTAAAAGGCATGGGAAAAGAAAAATGGAAACGGTAGATAAGATGATTGCATTGCTTGTCTGTTTTCTGCGCAAAGAAAGCACTCTGCTGCCCTCTTTTAGCAGAAGATGGAACGGCAGTTTCAACTTAAGGCGGGAAACCTATTATGCAAATAATTCCCAGAAGACCCCAGAAGCCCAGATTGAAAGGGTGTCAGCCTCGTGTGGCTGCAAAGATATCCCCTGAGTCCTGCGGTAGAAGTCTGGCTTTCCTGAGGCACGGTGCTCAGGGAACTGCACTCAGAGTAGCGACCCATACAAAGGCCACCCTCATCTACCAGTGTGCTTGCCTCTGTCCACTTTTCCTGTCTATAGAACCTGGCCGTTCGTGGCCGTTCGTGGCCAAGTGAGTGAGAAGGACTGCCAGGGCAGCGCAGCTCCCATTCACCCACCGGAGCTGGCGCCATCCTCATGTCACTGCAGTGCTCTGTTAAATCAGCTGCTCTGGGCTGCAATGGTCCAGAGCACTGTAGCGCCAGTGTGCAGCATGTAAGGCATTGGTGGTTCAGTGGTAGAATTCTCGCCTGCCACGCGGGAGGCCCGGGTTCGATTCCCGGCCAATGCATGAGCGTTTTGCACATGTACCTTTCGTTGACTTTGAAGCATCGTGAAAAGGAAGAGACCGAACAAAAAAACAAGCCTTGATTGCCTTGCTTGCCTTATTTCTGCTACTAGCGATCACTCTGCTGATCCCTTTTAGTAGAAGGGGCCGCTGCGCCTTGACTGGAAGCAGGGCAATCTCAGATTATGCAAAACGCTCATAGAGGCCCAGCCCGAGTAGGTGCCAGTCTCACACGTCTGCAAAGGCCTTCAATGAGGCTTTCAGCAGAAGTCAAGAGTTTACGAGTGACCATTCGCATGGAACTGGCAGGTGTGTTAAATCAAGCGCTCTACCGCAGTAATGCTGCTTGTCAAGCATTGGTAGTTCAGTGGTAGAATTCTCGCTTCCCAAGCGGGAGGCCTGGGTTCGATTCCCGGCCAATGCATGGCACTTTTGTAGACGTGTCTCTTGATATTTTAAAAGGCATGGGAAAAGAAAAATGGAAACGGTAGATAAGATGATTGCATTGCTTGTCTGTTTTCTGCGCAAAGAAAGCAATCTGCTGCCCTCTTTTAGCAGAAGATGGAACTGCAGTTTCAACTTAAGGCGGGAAACCTTCTATTATGCAAATAATTCCCAGAAGACCCCAGAAGCCCAGATTGAAAGGGTGTCAGCCTCGTGTGGCTGCAAAGATATCCCCTGAGTCCTGCAGTAGAAGTCTGGCTTTCCTGAGGCACGGTGCTCAGGGAACTGCACTCAGAGTAGCGACCCATACAAAGGCCACCCTCATCTACCAGTGTGCTTGCCTCTGTCCACTTTTCCTGTCTATAGAACCTGGCCGTTCGTGGCCGTTCGTGGCCAAGGGAGTGAGAAGGACTGCCAGGGCAGCGCAGCTCCCATTCACCCACCGGAGCTGGCGCCATCCTCATGTCACTGCAGTGCTCTGTTAAATCAGCTGCTCTGGGCTGCAATGGTCCAGAGCACTGTAGCGCCAGTGTGCAGCATGTAAGGCATTGGTGGTTCAGTGGTAGAATTCTCGCCTGCCACGCGGGAGGCCCGGGTTCGATTCCCGGCCAATGCATGAGCGTTTTGCACATGTACCTTTCGTTGACTTTGAAGCATCGTGAAAAGGAAGAGACCGAACAAAAAAACAAGCCTTGATTGCCTTGCTTGCCTTATTTCTGCTACTAGCGATCACTCTGCTGATCCCTTTTAGTAGAAGGGGCCGCTGCGCCTTGACTGGAAGCAGGGCAATCTCAGATTATGCAAACAGCTCATAGAGGCCCAGCCCGAGTAGGTGCCAGTCTCACACGTCTGCAAAGGCCTTCAATGAGGCTTTCAGCAGAAGTCAAGAGTTTACGAGTGACCATTCGCATGGAACTGGCAGGTGTGTTAAATCAAGTGCTCTACCGCAGTAATGCTGCTTGTCAGGCATTGGTAGTTCAGTGGTAGAATTCTCGCTTCCCAAGCGGGAGGCCCGGGTTCGATTCCCGGCCAATGCATGGCACTTTTGTAGACGTGTCTCTTGATATTTTAAAAGGCATGGGAAAAGAAAAATGGAAACGGTAGATAAGATGATTGCATTGCTTGTCTGTTTTCTGCGCAAAGAAAGCACTCTGCTGCCCTCTTTTAGCAGAAGATGGAACGGCAGTTTCAACTTAAGGCGGGAAACCTATTATGCAAATAATTCCCAGAAGACCCCAGAAGCCCAGATTGAAAGGGTGTCAGCCTCGTGTGGCTGCAAAGATATCCCCTGAGTCCTGCGGTAGAAGTCTGGCTTTCCTGAGGCACGGTGCTCAGGGAACTGCACTCAGAGTAGCGACCCATACAAAGGCCACCCTCATCTACCAGTGTGCTTGCCTCTGTCCACTTTTCCTGTCTATAGAACCTGGCCGTTCGTGGCCGTTCGTGGCCAAGTGAGTGAGAAGGACTGCCAGGGCAGCGCAGCTCCCATTCACCCACCGGAGCTGGCGCCATCCTCATGTCACTGCAGTGCTCTGTTAAATCAGCTGCTCTGGGCTGCAATGGTCCAGAGCACTGTAGCGCCAGTGTGCAGCATGTAAGGCATTGGTGGTTCAGTGGTAGAATTCTCGCCTGCCACGCGGGAGGCCCGGGTTCGATTCCCGGCCAATGCATGAGCGTTTTGCACATGTACCTTTCGTTGACTTTGAAGCATCGTGAAAAGGAAGAGACCGAACAAAAAAACAAGCCTTGATTGCCTTGCTTGCCTTATTTCTGCTACTAGCGATCACTCTGCTGATCCCTTTTAGTAGAAGGGGCCGCTGCGCCTTGACTGGAAGCAGGGCAATCTCAGATTATGCAAAACGCTCATAGAGGCCCAGCCCGAGTAGGTGCCAGTCTCACACGTCTGCAAAGGCCTTCAATGAGGCTTTCAGCAGAAGTCAAGAGTTTACGAGTGACCATTCGCATGGAACTGGCAGGTGTGTTAAATCAAGCGCTCTACCGCAGTAATGCTGCTTGTCAAGCATTGGTAGTTCAGTGGTAGAATTCTCGCTTCCCAAGCGGGAGGCCTGGGTTCGATTCCCGGCCAATGCATGGCACTTTTGTAGACGTGTCTCTTGATATTTTAAAAGGCATGGGAAAAGAAAAATGGAAACGGTAGATAAGATGATTGCATTGCTTGTCTGTTTTCTGCGCAAAGAAAGCAATCTGCTGCCCTCTTTTAGCAGAAGATGGAACTGCAGTTTCAACTTAAGGCGGGAAACCTTCTATTATGCAAATAATTCCCAGAAGACCCCAGAAGCCCAGATTGAAAGGGTGTCAGCCTCGTGTGGCTGCAAAGATATCCCCTGAGTCCTGCAGTAGAAGTCTGGCTTTCCTGAGGCACGGTGCTCAGGGAACTGCACTCAGAGTAGCGACCCATACAAAGGCCACCCTCATCTACCAGTGTGCTTGCCTCTGTCCACTTTTCCTGTCTATAGAACCTGGCCGTTCGTGGCCGTTCGTGGCCAAGGGAGTGAGAAGGACTGCCAGGGCAGCGCAGCTCCCATTCACCCACCGGAGCTGGCGCCATCCTCATGTCACTGCAGTGCTCTGTTAAATCAGCTGCTCTGGGCTGCAATGGTCCAGAGCACTGTAGCGCCAGTGTGCAGCATGTAAGGCATTGGTGGTTCAGTGGTAGAATTCTCGCCTGCCACGCGGGAGGCCCGGGTTCGATTCCCGGCCAATGCATGAGCGTTTTGCACATGTACCTTTCGTTGACTTTGAAGCATCGTGAAAAGGAAGAGACCGAACAAAAAAACAAGCCTTGATTGCCTTGCTTGCCTTATTTCTGCTACTAGCGATCACTCTGCTGATCCCTTTTAGTAGAAGGGGCCGCTGCGCCTTGACTGGAAGCAGGGCAATCTCAGATTATGCAAACAGCTCATAGAGGCCCAGCCCGAGTAGGTGCCAGTCTCACACGTCTGCAAAGGCCTTCAATGAGGCTTTCAGCAGAAGTCAAGAGTTTACGAGTGACCATTCGCATGGAACTGGCAGGTGTGTTAAATCAAGTGCTCTACCGCAGTAATGCTGCTTGTCAGGCATTGGTAGTTCAGTGGTAGAATTCTCGCTTCCCAAGCGGGAGGCCCGGGTTCGATTCCCGGCCAATGCATGGCACTTTTGTAGACGTGTCTCTTGATATTTTAAAAGGCATGGGAAAAGAAAAATGGAAACGGTAGATAAGATGATTGCATTGCTTGTCTGTTTTCTGCGCAAAGAAAGCACTCTGCTGCCCTCTTTTAGCAGAAGATGGAACGGCAGTTTCAACTTAAGGCGGGAAACCTATTATGCAAATAATTCCCAGAAGACCCCAGAAGCCCAGATTGAAAGGGTGTCAGCCTCGTGTGGCTGCAAAGATATCCCCTGAGTCCTGCGGTAGAAGTCTGGCTTTCCTGAGGCACGGTGCTCAGGGAACTGCACTCAGAGTAGCGACCCATACAAAGGCCACCCTCATCTACCAGTGTGCTTGCCTCTGTCCACTTTTCCTGTCTATAGAACCTGGCCGTTCGTGGCCGTTCGTGGCCAAGTGAGTGAGAAGGACTGCCAGGGCAGCGCAGCTCCCATTCACCCACCGGAGCTGGCGCCATCCTCATGCCACTGCAGTGCTCTGTTAAATCAGCTGCTCTGGGCTGCAATGGTCCAGAGCACTGTAGCGCCAGTGTGCAGCATGTAAGGCATTGGTGGTTCAGTGGTAGAATTCTCGCCTGCCACGCGGGAGGCCCGGGTTCGATTCCCGGCCAATGCATGAGCGTTTTGCACATGTACCTTTCGTTGACTTTGAAGCATCGTGAAAAGGAAGAGACCGAACAAAAAAACAAGCCTTGATTGCCTTGCTTGCCTTATTTCTGCTACTAGCGATCACTCTGCTGATCCCTTTTAGTAGAAGGGGCCGCTGCGCCTTGACTGGAAGCAGGGCAATCTCAGATTATGCAAAACGCTCATAGAGGCCCAGCCCGAGTAGGTGCCAGTCTCACACGTCTGCAAAGGCCTTCAATGAGGCTTTCAGCAGAAGTCAAGAGTTTACGAGTGACCATTCGCATGGAACTGGCAGGTGTGTTAAATCAAGCGCTCTACCGCAGTAATGCTGCTTGTCAAGCATTGGTAGTTCAGTGGTAGAATTCTCGCTTCCCAAGCGGGAGGCCCGGGTTCGATTCCCGGCCAATGCATGGCACTTTTGTAGACGTGTCTCTTGATATTTTAAAAGGCATGGGAAAAGAAAAATGGAAACGGTAGATAAGATGATTGCATTGCTTGTCTGTTTTCTGCGCAAAGAAAGCACTCTGCTGCCCTCTTTTAGCAGAAGATGGAACGGCAGTTTCAACTTAAGGCGGGAAACCTATTATGCAAATAATTCCCAGAAGACCCCAGAAGCCCAGATTGAAAGGGTGTCAGCCTCGTGTGGCTGCAAAGATATCCCCTGAGTCCTGCGGTAGAAGTCTGGCTTTCCTGAGGCACGGTGCTCAGGGAACTGCACTCAGAGTAGCGACCCATACAAAGGCCACCCTCATCTACCAGTGTGCTTGCCTCTGTCCACTTTTCCTGTCTATAGAACCTGGCCGTTCGTGGCCGTTCGTGGCCAAGGGAGTGAGAAGGACTGCCAGGGCAGCGCAGCTCCCATTCACCCACCGGAGCTGGCGCCATCCTCATGTCACTGCAGTGCTCTGTTAAATCAGCTGCTCTGGGCTGCAATGGTCCAGAGCACTGTAGCGCCAGTGTGCAGCATGTAAGGCATTGGTGGTTCAGTGGTAGAATTCTCGCCTGCCACGCGGGAGGCCCGGGTTCGATTCCCGGCCAATGCATGAGCGTTTTGCACATGTACCTTTCGTTGACTTTGAAGCATCGTGAAAAGGAAGAGACCGAACAAAAAAACAAGCCTTGATTGCCTTGCTTGCCTTATTTCTGCTACTAGCGATCACTCTGCTGATCCCTTTTAGTAGAAGGGGCCGCTGCGCCTTGACTGGAAGCAGGGCAATCTCAGATTATGCAAACAGCTCATAGAGGCCCAGCCCGAGTAGGTGCCAGTCTCACACGTCTGCAAAGGCCTTCAATGAGGCTTTCAGCAGAAGTCAAGAGTTTACGAGTGACCATTCGCATGGAACTGGCAGGTGTGTTAAATCAAGTGCTCTACCGCAGTAATGCTGCTTGTCAGGCATTGGTAGTTCAGTGGTAGAATTCTCGCTTCCCAAGCGGGAGGCCCGGGTTCGATTCCCGGCCAATGCATGGCACTTTTGTAGACGTGTCTCTTGATATTTTAAAAGGCATGGGAAAAGAAAAATGGAAACGGTAGATAAGATGATTGCATTGCTTGTCTGTTTTCTGCGCAAAGAAAGCACTCTGCTGCCCTCTTTTAGCAGAAGATGGAACGGCAGTTTCAACTTAAGGCGGGAAACCTATTATGCAAATAATTCCCAGAAGACCCCAGAAGCCCAGATTGAAAGGGTGTCAGCCTCGTGTGGCTGCAAAGATATCCCCTGAGTCCTGCGGTAGAAGTCTGGCTTTCCTGAGGCACGGTGCTCAGGGAACTGCACTCAGAGTAGCGACCCATACAAAGGCCACCCTCATCTACCAGTGTGCTTGCCTCTGTCCACTTTTCCTGTCTATAGAACCTGGCCGTTCGTGGCCGTTCGTGGCCAAGTGAGTGAGAAGGACTGCCAGGGCAGCGCAGCTCCCATTCACCCACCGGAGCTGGCGCCATCCTCATGTCACTGCAGTGCTCTGTTAAATCAGCTGCTCTGGGCTGCAATGGTCCAGAGCACTGTAGCGCCAGTGTGCAGCATGTAAGGCATTGGTGGTTCAGTGGTAGAATTCTCGCCTGCCACGCGGGAGGCCCGGGTTCGATTCCCGGCCAATGCATGAGCGTTTTGCACATGTACCTTTCGTTGACTTTGAAGCATCGTGAAAAGGAAGAGACGGAACAAAAAAACAAGCCTTGATTGCCTTGCTTGCCTTATTTCTGCTACTAGCGATCACTCTGCTGATCCCTTTTAGTAGAAGGGGCCGCTGCGCCTTGACTGGAAGCAGGGCAATCTCAGATTATGCAAAACGCTCATAGAGGCCCAGCCCGAGTAGGTGCCAGTCTCACACGTCTGCAAAGGCCTTCAATGAGGCTTTCAGCAGAAGTCAAGAGTTTACGAGTGACCATTCGCATGGAACTGGCAGGTGTGTTAAATCAAGCGCTCTACCGCAGTAATGCTGCTTGTCAAGCATTGGTAGTTCAGTGGTAGAATTCTCGCTTCCCAAGCGGGAGGCCTGGGTTCGATTCCCGGCCAATGCATGGCACTTTTGTAGACGTGTCTCTTGATATTTTAAAAGGCATGGGAAAAGAAAAATGGAAACGGTAGATAAGATGATTGCATTGCTTGTCTGTTTTCTGCGCAAAGAAAGCACTCTGCTGCCCTCTTTTAGCAGAAGATGGAACGGCAGTTTCAACTTAAGGCGGGAAACCTATTATGCAAATAATTCCCAGAAGACCCCAGAAGCCCAGATTGAAAGGGTGTCAGCCTCGTGTGGCTGCAAAGATATCCCCTGAGTCCTGCGGTAGAAGTCTGGCTTTCCTGAGGCACGGTGCTCAGGGAACTGCACTCAGAGTAGCGACCCATACAAAGGCCACCCTCATCTACCAGTGTGCTTGCCTCTGTCCACTTTTCCTGTCTATAGAACCTGGCCGTTCGTGGCCGTTCGTGGCCAAGTGAGTGAGAAGGACTGCCAGGGCAGCGCAGCTCCCATTCACCCACCGGAGCTGGCGCCATCCTCATGTCACTGCAGTGCTCTGTTAAATCAGCTGCTCTGGGCTGCAATGGTCCAGAGCACTGTAGCGCCAGTGTGCAGCATGTAAGGCATTGGTGGTTCAGTGGTAGAATTCTCGCCTGCCACGCGGGAGGCCCGGGTTCGATTCCCGGCCAATGCATGAGCGTTTTGCACATGTACCTTTCGTTGACTTTGAAGCATCGTGAAAAGGAAGAGACCGAACAAAAAAACAAGCCTTGATTGCCTTGCTTGCCTTATTTCTGCTACTAGCGATCACTCTGCTGATCCCTTTTAGTAGAAGGGGCCGCTGCGCCTTGACTGGAAGCAGGGCAATCTCAGATTATGCAAACAGCTCATAGAGGCCCAGCCCGAGTAGGTGCCAGTCTCACACGTCTGCAAAGGCCTTCAATGAGGCTTTCAGCAGAAGTCAAGAGTTTACGAGTGACCATTCGCATGGAACTGGCAGGTGTGTTAAATCAAGCGCTCTACCGCAGTAATGCTGCTTGTCAGGCATTGGTAGTTCAGTGGTAGAATTCTCGCTTCCCAAGCGGGAGGCCCGGGTTCGATTCCCGGCCAATGCATGGCACTTTTGTAGACGTGTCTCTTGATATTTTAAAAGGCATGGGAAAAGAAAAATGGAAACGGTAGATAAGATGATTGCATTGCTTGTCTGTTTTCTGCGCAAAGAAAGCACTCTGCTGCCCTCTTTTAGCAGAAGATGGAACGGCAGTTTCAACTTAAGGCGGGAAACCTATTATGCAAATAATTCCCAGAAGACCCCAGAAGCCCAGATTGAAAGGGTGTCAGCCTCGTGTGGCTGCAAAGATATCCCCTGAGTCCTGCGGTAGAAGTCTGGCTTTCCTGAGGCACGGTGCTCAGGGAACTGCACTCAGAGTAGCGACCCATACAAAGGCCACCCTCATCTACCAGTGTGCTTGCCTCTGTCCACTTTTCCTGTCTATAGAACCTGGCCGTTCGTGGCCGTTCGTGGCCAAGTGAGTGAGAAGGACTGCCAGGGCAGCGCAGCTCCCATTCACCCACCGGAGCTGGCGCCATCCTCATGTCACTGCAGTGCTCTGTTAAATCAGCTGCTCTGGGCTGCAATGGTCCAGAGCACTGTAGCGCCAGTGTGCAGCATGTAAGGCATTGGTGGTTCAGTGGTAGAATTCTCGCCTGCCACGCGGGAGGCCCGGGTTCGATTCCCGGCCAATGCATGAGCGTTTTGCACATGTACCTTTCGTTGACTTTGAAGCATCGTGAAAAGGAAGAGACAGAACAAAAAAACAAGCCTTGATTGCCTTGCTTGCCTTATTTCTGCTACTAGCGATCACTCTGCTGATCCCTTTTAGTAGAAGGGGCCGCTGCGCCTTGACTGGAAGCAGGGCAATCTCAGATTATGCAAACAGCTCATAGAGGCCCAGCCCGAGTAGGTGCCAGTCTCACACGTCTGCAAAGGCCTTCAATGAGGCTTTCAGCAGAAGTCAAGAGTTTACGAGTGACCATTCGCATGGAACTGGCAGGTGTGTTAAATCAAGTGCTCTACCGCAGTAATGCTGCTTGTCAGGCATTGGTAGTTCAGTGGTAGAATTCTTGCTTCCCAAGCGGGAGGCCCGGGTTCGATTCCCGGCCAATGCATGGCACTTTTGTAGACGTGTCTCTTGATATTTTAAAAGGCATGGGAAAAGAAAAATGGAAACGGTAGATAAGATGATTGCATTGCTTGTCTGTTTTCTGCGCAAAGAAAGCACTCTGCTGCCCTCTTTTAGCAGAAGATGGAACGGCAGTTTCAACTTAAGGCGGGAAACCTATTATGCAAATAATTCCCAGAAGACCCCAGAAGCCCAGATTGAAAGGGTGTCAGCCTCGTGTGGCTGCAAAGATATCCCCTGAGTCCTGCGGTAGAAGTCTGGCTTTCCTGAGGCACGGTGCTCAGGGAACTGCACTCAGAGTAGCGACCCATACAAAGGCCACCCTCATCTACCAGTGTGCTTGCCTCTGTCCACTTTTCCTGTCTATAGAACCTGGCCGTTCGTGGCCGTTCGTGGCCAAGTGAGTGAGAAGGACTGCCAGGGCAGCGCAGCTCCCATTCACCCACCGGAGCTGGCGCCATCCTCATGTCACTGCAGTGCTCTGTTAAATCAGCTGCTCTGGGCTGCAATGGTCCAGAGCACTGTAGCGCCAGTGTGCAGCATGTAAGGCATTGGTGGTTCAGTGGTAGAATTCTCGCCTGCCACGCGGGAGGCCCGGGTTCGATTCCCGGCCAATGCATGAGTGTTTTGCACATGTACCTTTCGTTGACTTTGAAGCATCGTGAAAAGGAAGAGACCGAACAAAAAAACAAGCCTTGATTGCCTTGCTTGCCTTATTTCTGCTACTAGCGATCACTCTGCTGATCCCTTTTAGTAGAAGGGGCCGCTGCGCCTTGACTGGAAGCAGGGCAATCTCAGATTATGCAAAACGCTCATAGAGGCCCAGCCCGAGTAGGTGCCAGTCTCACACGTCTGCAAAGGCCTTCAATGAGGCTTTCAGCAGAAGTCAAGAGTTTACGAGTGACCATTCGCATGGAACTGGCAGGTGTGTTAAATCAAGCGCTCTACCGCAGTAATGCTGCTTGTCAAGCATTGGTAGTTCAGTGGTAGAATTCTCGCTTCCCAAGCGGGAGGCCTGGGTTCGATTCCCGGCCAATGCATGGCACTTTTGTAGACGTGTCTCTTGATATTTTAAAAGGCATGGGAAAAGAAAAATGGAAACGGTAGATAAGATGATTGCATTGCTTGTCTGTTTTCTGCGCAAAGAAAGCAATCTGCTGCCCTCTTTTAGCAGAAGATGGAACTGCAGTTTCAACTTAAGGCGGGAAACCTTCTATTATGCAAATAATTCCCAGAAGACCCCAGAAGCCCAGATTGAAAGGGTGTCAGCCTCGTGTGGCTGCAAAGATATCCCCTGAGTCCTGCGGTAGAAGTCTGGCTTTCCTGAGGCACGGTGCTCAGGGAACTGCACTCAGAGTAGCGACCCATACAAAGGCCACCCTCATCTACCAGTGTGCTTGCCTCTGTCCACTTTTCCTGTCTATAGAACCTGGCCGTTCGTGGCCGTTCGTGGCCAAGTGAGTGAGAAGGACTGCCAGGGCAGCGCAGCTCCCATTCACCCACCGGAGCTGGCGCCATCCTCATGTCACTGCAGTGCTCTGTTAAATCAGCTGCTCTGGGCTGCAATGGTCCAGAGCACTGTAGCGCCAGTGTGCAGCATGTAAGGCATTGGTGGTTCAGTGGTAGAATTCTCGCCTGCCACGCGGGAGGCCCGGGTTCGATTCCCGGCCAATGCATGAGCGTTTTGCACATGTACCTTTCGTTGACTTTGAAGCATCGTGAAAAGGAAGAGACCGAACAAAAAAACAAGCCTTGATTGCCTTGCTTGCCTTATTTCTGCTACTAGCGATCACTCTGCTGATCCCTTTTAGTAGAAGGGGCCGCTGCGCCTTGACTGGAAGCAGGGCAATCTCAGATTATGCAAACAGCTCATAGAGGCCCAGCCCGAGTAGGTGCCAGTCTCACACGTCTGCAAAGGCCTTCAATGAGGCTTTCAGCAGAAGTCAAGAGTTTACGAGTGACCATTCGCATGGAACTGGCAGGTGTGTTAAATCAAGCGCTCTACCGCAGTAATGCTGCTTGTCAGGCATTGGTAGTTCAGTGGTAGAATTCTCGCTTCCCAAGCGGGAGGCCCGGGTTCGATTCCCGGCCAATGCATGGCACTTTTGTAGACGTGTCTCTTGATATTTTAAAAGGCATGGGAAAAGAAAAATGGAAACGGTAGATAAGATGATTGCATTGCTTGTCTGTTTTCTGCGCAAAGAAAGCACTCTGCTGCCCTCTTTTAGCAGAAGATGGAACGGCAGTTTCAACTTAAGGCGGGAAACCTATTATGCAAATAATTCCCAGAAGACCCCAGAAGCCCAGATTGAAAGGGTGTCAGCCTCGTGTGGCTGCAAAGATATCCCCTGAGTCCTGCGGTAGAAGTCTGGCTTTCCTGAGGCACGGTGCTCAGGGAACTGCACTCAGAGTAGCGACCCATACAAAGGCCACCCTCATCTACCAGTGTGCTTGCCTCTGTCCACTTTTCCTGTCTATAGAACCTGGCCGTTCGTGGCCGTTCGTGGCCAAGTGAGTGAGAAGGACTGCCAGGGCAGCGCAGCTCCCATTCACCCACCGGAGCTGGCGCCATCCTCATGTCACTGCAGTGCTCTGTTAAATCAGCTGCTCTGGGCTGCAATGGTCCAGAGCACTGTAGCGCCAGTGTGCAGCATGTAAGGCATTGGTGGTTCAGTGGTAGAATTCTCGCCTGCCACGCGGGAGGCCCGGGTTCGATTCCCGGCCAATGCATGAGCGTTTTGCACATGTACCTTTCGTTGACTTTGAAGCATTGTGAAAAGGAAGAGACAGAACAAAAAAACAAGCCTTGATTGCCTTGCTTGCCTTATTTCTGCTACTAGCGATCACTCTGCTGATCCCTTTTAGTAGAAGGGGCCGCTGCGCCTTGACTGGAAGCAGGGCAATCTCAGATTATGCAAACAGCTCATAGAGGCCCAGCCCGAGTAGGTGCCAGTCTCACACGTCTGCAAAGGCCTTCAATGAGGCTTTCAGCAGAAGTCAAGAGTTTACGAGTGACCATTCGCATGGAACTGGCAGGTGTGTTAAATCAAGTGCTCTACCGCAGTAATGCTGCTTGTCAGGCATTGGTAGTTCAGTGGTAGAATTCTCGCTTCCCAAGCGGGAGGCCCGGGTTCGATTCCCGGCCAATGCATGGCACTTTTGTAGACGTGTCTCTTGATATTTTAAAAGGCATGGGAAAAGAAAAATGGAAACGGTAGATAAGATGATTGCATTGCTTGTCTGTTTTCTGCGCAAAGAAAGCACTCTGCTGCCCTCTTTTAGCAGAAGATGGAACGGCAGTTTCAACTTAAGGCGGGAAACCTATTATGCAAATAATTCCCAGAAGACCCCAGAAGCCCAGATTGAAAGGGTGTCAGCCTCGTGTGGCTGCAAAGATATCCCCTGAGTCCTGCGGTAGAAGTCTGGCTTTCCTGAGGCACGGTGCTCAGGGAACTGCACTCAGAGTAGCGACCCATACAAAGGCCACCCTCATCTACCAGTGTGCTTGCCTCTGTCCACTTTTCCTGTCTATAGAACCTGGCCGTTCGTGGCCGTTCGTGGCCAAGTGAGTGAGAAGGACTGCCAGGGCAGCGCAGCTCCCATTCACCCACCGGAGCTGGCGCCATCCTCATGCCACTGCAGTGCTCTGTTAAATCAGCTGCTCTGGGCTGCAATGGTCCAGAGCACTGTAGCGCCAGTGTGCAGCATGTAAGGCATTGGTGGTTCAGTGGTAGAATTCTCGCCTGCCACGCGGGAGGCCCGGGTTCGATTCCCGGCCAATGCATGAGCGTTTTGCACATGTACCTTTCGTTGACTTTGAAGCATCGTGAAAAGGAAGAGACCGAACAAAAAAACAAGCCTTGATTGCCTTGCTTGCCTTATTTCTGCTACTAGCGATCACTCTGCTGATCCCTTTTAGTAGAAGGGGCCGCTGCGCCTTGACTGGAAGCAGGGCAATCTCAGATTATGCAAAACGCTCATAGAGGCCCAGCCCGAGTAGGTGCCAGTCTCACACGTCTGCAAAGGCCTTCAATGAGGCTTTCAGCAGAAGTCAAGAGTTTACGAGTGACCATTCGCATGGAACTGGCAGGTGTGTTAAATCAAGCGCTCTACCGCAGTAATGCTGCTTGTCAAGCATTGGTAGTTCAGTGGTAGAATTCTCGCTTCCCAAGCGGGAGGCCCGGGTTCGATTCCCGGCCAATGCATGGCACTTTTGTAGACGTGTCTCTTGATATTTTAAAAGGCATGGGAAAAGAAAAATGGAAACGGTAGATAAGATGATTGCATTGCTTGTCTGTTTTCTGCGCAAAGAAAGCAATCTGCTGCCCTCTTTTAGCAGAAGATGGAACGGCAGTTTCAACTTAAGGCGGGAAACCTATTATGCAAATAATTCCCAGAAGACCCCAGAAGCCCAGATTGAAAGGGTGTCAGCCTCGTGTGGCTGCAAAGATATCCCCTGAGTCCTGCGGTAGAAGTCTGGCTTTCCTGAGGCACGGTGCTCAGGGAACTGCACTCAGAGTAGCGACCCATACAAAGGCCACCCTCATCTACCAGTGTGCTTGCCTCTGTCCACTTTTCCTGTCTATAGAACCTGGCCGTTCGTGGCCGTTCGTGGCCAAGTGAGTGAGAAGGACTGCCAGGGCAGCGCAGCTCCCATTCACCCACCGGAGCTGGCGCCATCCTCATGCCACTGCAGTGCTCTGTTAAATCAGCTGCTCTGGGCTGCAATGGTCCAGAGCACTGTAGCGCCAGTGTGCAGCATGTAAGGCATTGGTGGTTCAGTGGTAGAATTCTCGCCTGCCACGCGGGAGGCCCGGGTTCGATTCCCGGCCAATGCATGAGCGTTTTGCACATGTACCTTTCGTTGACTTTGAAGCATCGTGAAAAGGAAGAGACCGAACAAAAAAACAAGCCTTGATTGCCTTGCTTGCCTTATTTCTGCTACTAGCGATCACTCTGCTGATCCCTTTTAGTAGAAGGGGCCGCTGCGCCTTGACTGGAAGCAGGGCAATCTCAGATTATGCAAAACGCTCATAGAGGCCCAGCCCGAGTAGGTGCCAGTCTCACACGTCTGCAAAGGCCTTCAATGAGGCTTTCAGCAGAAGTCAAGAGTTTACGAGTGACCATTCGCATGGAACTGGCAGGTGTGTTAAATCAAGCGCTCTACCGCAGTAATGCTGCTTGTCAAGCATTGGTAGTTCAGTGGTAGAATTCTCGCTTCCCAAGCGGGAGGCCCGGGTTCGATTCCCGGCCAATGCATGGCACTTTTGTAGACGTGTCTCTTGATATTTTAAAAGGCATGGGAAAAGAAAAATGGAAACGGTAGATAAGATGATTGCATTGCTTGTCTGTTTTCTGCGCAAAGAAAGCAATCTGCTGCCCTCTTTTAGCAGAAGATGGAACTGCAGTTTCAACTTAAGGCGGGAAACCTTCTATTATGCAAATAATTCCCAGAAGACCCCAGAAGCCCAGATTGAAAGGGTGTCAGCCTCGTGTGGCTGCAAAGATATCCCCTGAGTCCTGCGGTAGAAGTCTGGCTTTCCTGAGGCACGGTGCTCAGGGAACTGCACTCAGAGTAGCGACCCATACAAAGGCCACCCTCATCTACCAGTGTGCTTGCCTCTGTCCACTTTTCCTGTCTATAGAACCTGGCCGTTCGTGGCCGTTCGTGGCCAAGGGAGTGAGAAGGACTGCCAGGGCAGCGCAGCTCCCATTCACCCACCGGAGCTGGCGCCATCCTCATGTCACTGCAGTGCTCTGTTAAATCAGCTGCTCTGGGCTGCAATGGTCCAGAGCACTGTAGCGCCAGTGTGCAGCATGTAAGGCATTGGTGGTTCAGTGGTAGAATTCTCGCCTGCCACGCGGGAGGCCCGGGTTCGATTCCCGGCCAATGCATGAGCGTTTTGCACATGTACCTTTCGTTGACTTTGAAGCATCGTGAAAAGGAAGAGACCGAACAAAAAAACAAGCCTTGATTGCCTTGCTTGCCTTATTTCTGCTACTAGCGATCACTCTGCTGATCCCTTTTAGTAGAAGGGGCCGCTGCGCCTTGACTGGAAGCAGGGCAATCTCAGATTATGCAAACAGCTCATAGAGGCCCAGCCCGAGTAGGTGCCAGTCTCACACGTCTGCAAAGGCCTTCAATGAGGCTTTCAGCAGAAGTCAAGAGTTTACGAGTGACCATTCGCATGGAACTGGCAGGTGTGTTAAATCAAGTGCTCTACCGCAGTAATGCTGCTTGTCAGGCATTGGTAGTTCAGTGGTAGAATTCTCGCTTCCCAAGCAGGAGGCCCGGGTTCGATTCCCGGCCAATGCATGGCACTTTTGTAGACGTGTCTCTTGATATTTTAAAAGGCATGGGAAAAGAAAAATGGAAACGGTAGATAAGATGATTGCATTGCTTGTCTGTTTTCTGCGCAAAGAAAGCACTCTGCTGCCCTCTTTTAGCAGAAGATGGAACGGCAGTTTCAACTTAAGGCGGGAAACCTATTATGCAAATAATTCCCAGAAGACCCCAGAAGCCCAGATTGAAAGGGTGTCAGCCTCGTGTGGCTGCAAAGATATCCCCTGAGTCCTGCGGTAGAAGTCTGGCTTTCCTGAGGCACGGTGCTCAGGGAACTGCACTCAGAGTAGCGACCCATACAAAGGCCACCCTCATCTACCAGTGTGCTTGCCTCTGTCCACTTTTCCTGTCTATAGAACCTGGCCGTTCGTGGCCGTTCGTGGCCAAGTGAGTGAGAAGGACTGCCAGGGCAGCGCAGCTCCCATTCACCCACCGGAGCTGGCGCCATCCTCATGTCACTGCAGTGCTCTGTTAAATCAGCTGCTCTGGGCTGCAATGGTCCAGAGCACTGTAGCGCCAGTGTGCAGCATGTAAGGCATTGGTGGTTCAGTGGTAGAATTCTCGCCTGCCACGCGGGAGGCCCGGGTTCGATTCCCGGCCAATGCATGAGCGTTTTGCACATGTACCTTTCGTTGACTTTGAAGCATCGTGAAAAGGAAGAGACCGAACAAAAAAACAAGCCTTGATTGCCTTGCTTGCCTTATTTCTGCTACTAGCGATCACTCTGCTGATCCCTTTTAGTAGAAGGGGCCGCTGCGCCTTGACTGGAAGCAGGGCAATCTCAGATTATGCAAAACGCTCATAGAGGCCCAGCCCGAGTAGGTGCCAGTCTCACACGTCTGCAAAGGCCTTCAATGAGGCTTTCAGCAGAAGTCAAGAGTTTACGAGTGACCATTCGCATGGAACTGGCAGGTGTGTTAAATCAAGCGCTCTACCGCAGTAATGCTGCTTGTCAAGCATTGGTAGTTCAGTGGTAGAATTCTCGCTTCCCAAGCGGGAGGCCTGGGTTCGATTCCCGGCCAATGCATGGCACTTTTGTAGACGTGTCTCTTGATATTTTAAAAGGCATGGGAAAAGAAAAATGGAAACGGTAGATAAGATGATTGCATTGCTTGTCTGTTTTCTGCGCAAAGAAAGCAATCTGCTGCCCTCTTTTAGCAGAAGATGGAACTGCAGTTTCAACTTAAGGCGGGAAAACTTCTATTATGCAAATAATTCCCAGAAGACCCCAGAAGCCCAGATTGAAAGGGTGTCAGCCTCGTGTGGCTGCAAAGATATCCCCTGAGTCCTGCAGTAGAAGTCTGGCTTTCCTGAGGCACGGTGCTCAGGGAACTGCACTCAGAGTAGCGACCCATACAAAGGCCACCCTCATCTACCAGTGTGCTTGCCTCTGTCCACTTTTCCTGTCTATAGAACCTGGCCGTTCGTGGCCGTTCGTGGCCAAGGGAGTGAGAAGGACTGCCAGGGCAGCGCAGCTCCCATTCACCCACCGGAGCTGGCGCCATCCTCATGTCACTGCAGTGCTCTGTTAAATCAGCTGCTCTGGGCTGCAATGGTCCAGAGCACTGTAGCGCCAGTGTGCAGCATGTAAGGCATTGGTGGTTCAGTGGTAGAATTCTCGCCTGCCACGCGGGAGGCCCGGGTTCGATTCCCGGCCAATGCATGAGCGTTTTGCACATGTACCTTTCGTTGACTTTGAAGCATCGTGAAAAGGAAGAGACCGAACAAAAAAACAAGCCTTGATTGCCTTGCTTGCCTTATTTCTGCTACTAGCGATCACTCTGCTGATCCCTTTTAGTAGAAGGGGCCGCTGCGCCTTGACTGGAAGCAGGGCAATCTCAGATTATGCAAACAGCTCATAGAGGCCCAGCCCGAGTAGGTGCCAGTCTCACACGTCTGCAAAGGCCTTCAATGAGGCTTTCAGCAGAAGTCAAGAGTTTACGAGTGACCATTCGCATGGAACTGGCAGGTGTGTTAAATCAAGTGCTCTACCGCAGTAATGCTGCTTGTCAGGCATTGGTAGTTCAGTGGTAGAATTCTCGCTTCCCAAGCGGGAGGCCCGGGTTCGATTCCCGGCCAATGCATGGCACTTTTGTAGACGTGTCTCTTGATATTTTAAAAGGCATGGGAAAAGAAAAATGGAAACGGTAGATAAGATGATTGCATTGCTTGTCTGTTTTCTGCGCAAAGAAAGCACTCTGCTGCCCTCTTTTAGCAGAAGATGGAACGGCAGTTTCAACTTAAGGCGGGAAACCTATTATGCAAATAATTCCCAGAAGACCCCAGAAGCCCAGATTGAAAGGGTGTCAGCCTCGTGTGGCTGCAAAGATATCCCCTGAGTCCTGCGGTAGAAGTCTGGCTTTCCTGAGGCACGGTGCTCAGGGAACTGCACTCAGAGTAGCGACCCATACAAAGGCCACCCTCATCTACCAGTGTGCTTGCCTCTGTCCACTTTTCCTGTCTATAGAACCTGGCCGTTCGTGGCCGTTCGTGGCCAAGTGAGTGAGAAGGACTGCCAGGGCAGCGCAGCTCCCATTCACCCACCGGAGCTGGCGCCATCCTCATGTCACTGCAGTGCTCTGTTAAATCAGCTGCTCTGGGCTGCAATGGTCCAGAGCACTGTAGCGCCAGTGTGCAGCATGTAAGGCATTGGTGGTTCAGTGGTAGAATTCTCGCCTGCCACGCGGGAGGCCCGGGTTCGATTCCCGGCCAATGCATGAGCGTTTTGCACATGTACCTTTCGTTGACTTTGAAGCATCGTGAAAAGGAAGAGACCGAACAAAAAAACAAGCCTTGATTGCCTTGCTTGCCTTATTTCTGCTACTAGCGATCACTCTGCTGATCCCTTTTAGTAGAAGGGGCCGCTGCGCCTTGACTGGAAGCAGGGCAATCTCAGATTATGCAAAACGCTCATAGAGGCCCAGCCCGAGTAGGTGCCAGTCTCACACGTCTGCAAAGGCCTTCAATGAGGCTTTCAGCAGAAGTCAAGAGTTTACGAGTGACCATTCGCATGGAACTGGCAGGTGTGTTAAATCAAGCGCTCTACCGCAGTAATGCTGCTTGTCAAGCATTGGTAGTTCAGTGGTAGAATTCTCGCTTCCCAAGCGGGAGGCCTGGGTTCGATTCCCGGCCAATGCATGGCACTTTTGTAGACGTGTCTCTTGATATTTTAAAAGGCATGGGAAAAGAAAAATGGAAACGGTAGATAAGATGATTGCATTGCTTGTCTGTTTTCTGCGCAAAGAAAGCAATCTGCTGCCCTCTTTTAGCAGAAGATGGAACTGCAGTTTCAACTTAAGGCGGGAAACCTTCTATTATGCAAATAATTCCCAGAAGACCCCAGAAGCCCAGATTGAAAGGGTGTCAGCCTCGTGTGGCTGCAAAGATATCCCCTGAGTCCTGCAGTAGAAGTCTGGCTTTCCTGAGGCACGGTGCTCAGGGAACTGCACTCAGAGTAGCGACCCATACAAAGGCCACCCTCATCTACCAGTGTGCTTGCCTCTGTCCACTTTTCCTGTCTATAGAACCTGGCCGTTCGTGGCCGTTCGTGGCCAAGGGAGTGAGAAGGACTGCCAGGGCAGCGCAGCTCCCATTCACCCACCGGAGCTGGCGCCATCCTCATGTCACTGCAGTGCTCTGTTAAATCAGCTGCTCTGGGCTGCAATGGTCCAGAGCACTGTAGCGCCAGTGTGCAGCATGTAAGGCATTGGTGGTTCAGTGGTAGAATTCTCGCCTGCCACGCGGGAGGCCCGGGTTCGATTCCCGGCCAATGCATGAGCGTTTTGCACATGTACCTTTCGTTGACTTTGAAGCATCGTGAAAAGGAAGAGACCGAACAAAAAAACAAGCCTTGATTGCCTTGCTTGCCTTATTTCTGCTACTAGCGATCACTCTGCTGATCCCTTTTAGTAGAAGGGGCCGCTGCGCCTTGACTGGAAGCAGGGCAATCTCAGATTATGCAAACAGCTCATAGAGGCCCAGCCCGAGTAGGTGCCAGTCTCACACGTCTGCAAAGGCCTTCAATGAGGCTTTCAGCAGAAGTCAAGAGTTTACGAGTGACCATTCGCATGGAACTGGCAGGTGTGTTAAATCAAGTGCTCTACCGCAGTAATGCTGCTTGTCAGGCATTGGTAGTTCAGTGGTAGAATTCTCGCTTCCCAAGCGGGAGGCCCGGGTTCGATTCCCGGCCAATGCATGGCACTTTTGTAGACGTGTCTCTTGATATTTTAAAAGGCATGGGAAAAGAAAAATGGAAACGGTAGATAAGATGATTGCATTGCTTGTCTGTTTTCTGCGCAAAGAAAGCACTCTGCTGCCCTCTTTTAGCAGAAGATGGAACGGCAGTTTCAACTTAAGGCGGGAAACCTATTATGCAAATAATTCCCAGAAGACCCCAGAAGCCCAGATTGAAAGGGTGTCAGCCTCGTGTGGCTGCAAAGATATCCCCTGAGTCCTGCGGTAGAAGTCTGGCTTTCCTGAGGCACGGTGCTCAGGGAACTGCACTCAGAGTAGCGACCCATACAAAGGCCACCCTCATCTACCAGTGTGCTTGCCTCTGTCCACTTTTCCTGTCTATAGAACCTGGCCGTTCGTGGCCGTTCGTGGCCAAGTGAGTGAGAAGGACTGCCAGGGCAGCGCAGCTCCCATTCACCCACCGGAGCTGGCGCCATCCTCATGCCACTGCAGTGCTCTGTTAAATCAGCTGCTCTGGGCTGCAATGGTCCAGAGCACTGTAGCGCCAGTGTGCAGCATGTAAGGCATTGGTGGTTCAGTGGTAGAATTCTCGCCTGCCACGCGGGAGGCCCGGGTTCGATTCCCGGCCAATGCATGAGCGTTTTGCACATGTACCTTTCGTTGACTTTGAAGCATCGTGAAAAGGAAGAGACCGAACAAAAAAACAAGCCTTGATTGCCTTGCTTGCCTTATTTCTGCTACTAGCGATCACTCTGCTGATCCCTTTTAGTAGAAGGGGCCGCTGCGCCTTGACTGGAAGCAGGGCAATCTCAGATTATGCAAAACGCTCATAGAGGCCCAGCCCGAGTAGGTGCCAGTCTCACACGTCTGCAAAGGCCTTCAATGAGGCTTTCAGCAGAAGTCAAGAGTTTACGAGTGACCATTCGCATGGAACTGGCAGGTGTGTTAAATCAAGCGCTCTACCGCAGTAATGCTGCTTGTCAAGCATTGGTAGTTCAGTGGTAGAATTCTCGCTTCCCAAGCGGGAGGCCCGGGTTCGATTCCCGGCCAATGCATGGCACTTTTGTAGACGTGTCTCTTGATATTTTAAAAGGCATGGGAAAAGAAAAATGGAAACGGTAGATAAGATGATTGCATTGCTTGTCTGTTTTCTGCGCAAAGAAAGCACTCTGCTGCCCTCTTTTAGCAGAAGATGGAACGGCAGTTTCAACTTAAGGCGGGAAACCTATTATGCAAATAATTCCCAGAAGACCCCAGAAGCCCAGATTGAAAGGGTGTCAGCCTCGTGTGGCTGCAAAGATATCCCCTGAGTCCTGCGGTAGAAGTCTGGCTTTCCTGAGGCACGGTGCTCAGGGAACTGCACTCAGAGTAGCGACCCATACAAAGGCCACCCTCATCTACCAGTGTGCTTGCCTCTGTCCACTTTTCCTGTCTATAGAACCTGGCCGTTCGTGGCCGTTCGTGGCCAAGGGAGTGAGAAGGACTGCCAGGGCAGCGCAGCTCCCATTCACCCACCGGAGCTGGCGCCATCCTCATGTCACTGCAGTGCTCTGTTAAATCAGCTGCTCTGGGCTGCAATGGTCCAGAGCACTGTAGCGCCAGTGTGCAGCATGTAAGGCATTGGTGGTTCAGTGGTAGAATTCTCGCCTGCCACGCGGGAGGCCCGGGTTCGATTCCCGGCCAATGCATGAGCGTTTTGCACATGTACCTTTCGTTGACTTTGAAGCATCGTGAAAAGGAAGAGACCGAACAAAAAAACAAGCCTTGATTGCCTTGCTTGCCTTATTTCTGCTACTAGCGATCACTCTGCTGATCCCTTTTAGTAGAAGGGGCCGCTGCGCCTTGACTGGAAGCAGGGCAATCTCAGATTATGCAAACAGCTCATAGAGGCCCAGCCCGAGTAGGTGCCAGTCTCACACGTCTGCAAAGGCCTTCAATGAGGCTTTCAGCAGAAGTCAAGAGTTTACGAGTGACCATTCGCATGGAACTGGCAGGTGTGTTAAATCAAGTGCTCTACCGCAGTAATGCTGCTTGTCAGGCATTGGTAGTTCAGTGGTAGAATTCTCGCTTCCCAAGCGGGAGGCCCGGGTTCGATTCCCGGCCAATGCATGGCACTTTTGTAGACGTGTCTCTTGATATTTTAAAAGGCATGGGAAAAGAAAAATGGAAACGGTAGATAAGATGATTGCATTGCTTGTCTGTTTTCTGCGCAAAGAAAGCACTCTGCTGCCCTCTTTTAGCAGAAGATGGAACGGCAGTTTCAACTTAAGGCGGGAAACCTATTATGCAAATAATTCCCAGAAGACCCCAGAAGCCCAGATTGAAAGGGTGTCAGCCTCGTGTGGCTGCAAAGATATCCCCTGAGTCCTGCGGTAGAAGTCTGGCTTTCCTGAGGCACGGTGCTCAGGGAACTGCACTCAGAGTAGCGACCCATACAAAGGCCACCCTCATCTACCAGTGTGCTTGCCTCTGTCCACTTTTCCTGTCTATAGAACCTGGCCGTTCGTGGCCGTTCGTGGCCAAGTGAGTGAGAAGGACTGCCAGGGCAGCGCAGCTCCCATTCACCCACCGGAGCTGGCGCCATCCTCATGTCACTGCAGTGCTCTGTTAAATCAGCTGCTCTGGGCTGCAATGGTCCAGAGCACTGTAGCGCCAGTGTGCAGCATGTAAGGCATTGGTGGTTCAGTGGTAGAATTCTCGCCTGCCACGCGGGAGGCCCGGGTTCGATTCCCGGCCAATGCATGAGCGTTTTGCACATGTACCTTTCGTTGACTTTGAAGCATCGTGAAAAGGAAGAGACGGAACAAAAAAACAAGCCTTGATTGCCTTGCTTGCCTTATTTCTGCTACTAGCGATCACTCTGCTGATCCCTTTTAGTAGAAGGGGCCGCTGCGCCTTGACTGGAAGCAGGGCAATCTCAGATTATGCAAAACGCTCATAGAGGCCCAGCCCGAGTAGGTGCCAGTCTCACACGTCTGCAAAGGCCTTCAATGAGGCTTTCAGCAGAAGTCAAGAGTTTACGAGTGACCATTCGCATGGAACTGGCAGGTGTGTTAAATCAAGCGCTCTACCGCAGTAATGCTGCTTGTCAAGCATTGGTAGTTCAGTGGTAGAATTCTCGCTTCCCAAGCGGGAGGCCTGGGTTCGATTCCCGGCCAATGCATGGCACTTTTGTAGACGTGTCTCTTGATATTTTAAAAGGCATGGGAAAAGAAAAATGGAAACGGTAGATAAGATGATTGCATTGCTTGTCTGTTTTCTGCGCAAAGAAAGCAATCTGCTGCCCTCTTTTAGCAGAAGATGGAACTGCAGTTTCAACTTAAGGCGGGAAACCTTCTATTATGCAAATAATTCCCAGAAGACCCCAGAAGCCCAGATTGAAAGGGTGTCAGCCTCGTGTGGCTGCAAAGATATCCCCTGAGTCCTGCAGTAGAAGTCTGGCTTTCCTGAGGCACGGTGCTCAGGGAACTGCACTCAGAGTAGCGACCCATACAAAGGCCACCCTCATCTACCAGTGTGCTTGCCTCTGTCCACTTTTCCTGTCTATAGAACCTGGCCGTTCGTGGCCGTTCGTGGCCAAGGGAGTGAGAAGGACTGCCAGGGCAGCGCAGCTCCCATTCACCCACCGGAGCTGGCGCCATCCTCATGTCACTGCAGTGCTCTGTTAAATCAGCTGCTCTGGGCTGCAATGGTCCAGAGCACTGTAGCGCCAGTGTGCAGCATGTAAGGCATTGGTGGTTCAGTGGTAGAATTCTCGCCTGCCACGCGGGAGGCCCGGGTTCGATTCCCGGCCAATGCATGAGCGTTTTGCACATGTACCTTTCGTTGACTTTGAAGCATCGTGAAAAGGAAGAGACCGAACAAAAAAACAAGCCTTGATTGCCTTGCTTGCCTTATTTCTGCTACTAGCGATCACTCTGCTGATCCCTTTTAGTAGAAGGGGCCGCTGCGCCTTGACTGGAAGCAGGGCAATCTCAGATTATGCAAACAGCTCATAGAGGCCCAGCCCGAGTAGGTGCCAGTCTCACACGTCTGCAAAGGCCTTCAATGAGGCTTTCAGCAGAAGTCAAGAGTTTACGAGTGACCATTCGCATGGAACTGGCAGGTGTGTTAAATCAAGCGCTCTACCGCAGTAATGCTGCTTGTCAAGCATTGGTAGTTCAGTGGTAGAATTCTCGCTTCCCAAGCGGGAGGCCCGGGTTCGATTCCCGGCCAATGCATGGCACTTTTGTAGACGTGTCTCTTGATATTTTAAAAGGCATGGGAAAAGAAAAATGGAAACGGTAGATAAGATGATTGCATTGCTTGTCTGTTTTCTGCGCAAAGAAAGCAATCTGCTGCCCTCTTTTAGCAGAAGATGGAACTGCAGTTTCAACTTAAGGCGGGAAACCTTCTATTATGCAAATAATTCCCAGAAGACCCCAGAAGCCCAGATTGAAAGGGTGTCAGCCTCGTGTGGCTGCAAAGATATCCCCTGAGTCCTGCGGTAGAAGTCTGGCTTTCCTGAGGCACGGTGCTCAGGGAACTGCACTCAGAGTAGCGACCCATACAAAGGCCACCCTCATCTACCAGTGTGCTTGCCTCTGTCCACTTTTCCTGTCTATAGAACCTGGCCGTTCGTGGCCGTTCGTGGCCAAGTGAGTGAGAAGGACTGCCAGGGCAGCGCAGCTCCCATTCACCCACCGGAGCTGGCGCCATCCTCATGTCACTGCAGTGCTCTGTTAAATCAGCTGCTCTGGGCTGCAATGGTCCAGAGCACTGTAGCGCCAGTGTGCAGCATGTAAGGCATTGGTGGTTCAGTGGTAGAATTCTCGCCTGCCACGCGGGAGGCCCGGGTTCGATTCCCGGCCAATGCATGAGCGTTTTGCACATGTACCTTTCGTTGACTTTGAAGCATCGTGAAAAGGAAGAGACCGAACAAAAAAACAAGCCTTGATTGCCTTGCTTGCCTTATTTCTGCTACTAGCGATCACTCTGCTGATCCCTTTTAGTAGAAGGGGCCGCTGCGCCTTGACTGGAAGCAGGGCAATCTCAGATTATGCAAACAGCTCATAGAGGCCCAGCCCGAGTAGGTGCCAGTCTCACACGTCTGCAAAGGCCTTCAATGAGGCTTTCAGCAGAAGTCAAGAGTTTACGAGTGACCATTCGCATGGAACTGGCAGGTGTGTTAAATCAAGCGCTCTACCGCAGTAATGCTGCTTGTCAGGCATTGGTAGTTCAGTGGTAGAATTCTCGCTTCCCAAGCGGGAGGCCCGGGTTCGATTCCCGGCCAATGCATGGCACTTTTGTAGACGTGTCTCTTGATATTTTAAAAGGCATGGGAAAAGAAAAATGGAAACGGTAGATAAGATGATTGCATTGCTTGTCTGTTTTCTGCGCAAAGAAAGCACTCTGCTGCCCTCTTTTAGCAGAAGATGGAACGGCAGTTTCAACTTAAGGCGGGAAACCTATTATGCAAATAATTCCCAGAAGACCCCAGAAGCCCAGATTGAAAGGGTGTCAGCCTCGTGTGGCTGCAAAGATATCCCCTGAGTCCTGCGGTAGAAGTCTGGCTTTCCTGAGGCACGGTGCTCAGGGAACTGCACTCAGAGTAGCGACCCATACAAAGGCCACCCTCATCTACCAGTGTGCTTGCCTCTGTCCACTTTTCCTGTCTATAGAACCTGGCCGTTCGTGGCCGTTCGTGGCCAAGTGAGTGAGAAGGACTGCCAGGGCAGCGCAGCTCCCATTCACCCACCGGAGCTGGCGCCATCCTCATGTCACTGCAGTGCTCTGTTAAATCAGCTGCTCTGGGCTGCAATGGTCCAGAGCACTGTAGCGCCAGTGTGCAGCATGTAAGGCATTGGTGGTTCAGTGGTAGAATTCTCGCCTGCCACGCGGGAGGCCCGGGTTCGATTCCCGGCCAATGCATGAGCGTTTTGCACATGTACCTTTCGTTGACTTTGAAGCATCGTGAAAAGGAAGAGACAGAACAAAAAAACAAGCCTTGATTGCCTTGCTTGCCTTATTTCTGCTACTAGCGATCACTCTGCTGATCCCTTTTAGTAGAAGGGGCCGCTGCGCCTTGACTGGAAGCAGGGCAATCTCAGATTATGCAAACAGCTCATAGAGGCCCAGCCCGAGTAGGTGCCAGTCTCACACGTCTGCAAAGGCCTTCAATGAGGCTTTCAGCAGAAGTCAAGAGTTTACGAGTGACCATTCGCATGGAACTGGCAGGTGTGTTAAATCAAGTGCTCTACCGCAGTAATGCTGCTTGTCAGGCATTGGTAGTTCAGTGGTAGAATTCTCGCTTCCCAAGCGGGAGGCCCGGGTTCGATTCCCGGCCAATGCATGGCACTTTTGTAGACGTGTCTCTTGATATTTTAAAAGGCATGGGAAAAGAAAAATGGAAACGGTAGATAAGATGATTGCATTGCTTGTCTGTTTTCTGCGCAAAGAAAGCACTCTGCTGCCCTCTTTTAGCAGAAGATGGAACGGCAGTTTCAACTTAAGGCGGGAAACCTATTATGCAAATAATTCCCAGAAGACCCCAGAAGCCCAGATTGAAAGGGTGTCAGCCTCGTGTGGCTGCAAAGATATCCCCTGAGTCCTGCGGTAGAAGTCTGGCTTTCCTGAGGCACGGTGCTCAGGGAACTGCACTCAGAGTAGCGACCCATACAAAGGCCACCCTCATCTACCAGTGTGCTTGCCTCTGTCCACTTTTCCTGTCTATAGAACCTGGCCGTTCGTGGCCGTTCGTGGCCAAGTGAGTGAGAAGGACTGCCAGGGCAGCGCAGCTCCCATTCACCCACCGGAGCTGGCGCCATCCTCATGCCACTGCAGTGCTCTGTTAAATCAGCTGCTCTGGGCTGCAATGGTCCAGAGCACTGTAGCGCCAGTGTGCAGCATGTAAGGCATTGGTGGTTCAGTGGTAGAATTCTCGCCTGCCACGCGGGAGGCCCGGGTTCGATTCCCGGCCAATGCATGAGCGTTTTGCACATGTACCTTTCGTTGACTTTGAAGCATCGTGAAAAGGAAGAGACCGAACAAAAAAACAAGCCTTGATTGCCTTGCTTGCCTTATTTCTGCTACTAGCGATCACTCTGCTGATCCCTTTTAGTAGAAGGGGCCGCTGCGCCTTGACTGGAAGCAGGGCAATCTCAGATTATGCAAAACGCTCATAGAGGCCCAGCCCGAGTAGGTGCCAGTCTCACACGTCTGCAAAGGCCTTCAATGAGGCTTTCAGCAGAAGTCAAGAGTTTACGAGTGACCATTCGCATGGAACTGGCAGGTGTGTTAAATCAAGCGCTCTACCGCAGTAATGCTGCTTGTCAAGCATTGGTAGTTCAGTGGTAGAATTCTCGCTTCCCAAGCGGGAGGCCCGGGTTCGATTCCCGGCCAATGCATGGCACTTTTGTAGACGTGTCTCTTGATATTTTAAAAGGCATGGGAAAAGAAAAATGGAAACGGTAGATAAGATGATTGCATTGCTTGTCTGTTTTCTGCGCAAAGAAAGCAATCTGCTGCCCTCTTTTAGCAGAAGATGGAACTGCAGTTTCAACTTAAGGCGGGAAACCTTCTATTATGCAAATAATTCCCAGAAGACCCCAGAAGCCCAGATTGAAAGGGTGTCAGCCTCGTGTGGCTGCAAAGATATCCCCTGAGTCCTGCGGTAGAAGTCTGGCTTTCCTGAGGCACGGTGCTCAGGGAACTGCACTCAGAGTAGCGACCCATACAAAGGCCACCCTCATCTACCAGTGTGCTTGCCTCTGTCCACTTTTCCTGTCTATAGAACCTGGCCGTTCGTGGCCAAGTGAGTGAGAAGGACTGCCAGGGCAGCGCAGCTCCCATTCACCCACCGGAGCTGGCGCCATCCTCATGTCACTGCAGTGCTCTGTTAAATCAGCTGCTCTGGGCTGCAATGGTCCAGAGCACTGTAGCGCCAGTGTGCAGCATGTAAGGCATTGGTGGTTCAGTGGTAGAATTCTCGCCTGCCACGCGGGAGGCCCGGGTTCGATTCCCGGCCAATGCATGAGCGTTTTGCACATGTACCTTTCGTTGACTTTGAAGCATCGTGAAAAGGAAGAGACCGAACAAAAAAACAAGCCTTGATTGCCTTGCTTGCCTTATTTCTGCTACTAGCGATCACTCTGCTGATCCCTTTTAGTAGAAGGGGCCGCTGCGCCTTGACTGGAAGCAGGGCAATCTCAGATTATGCAAACAGCTCATAGAGGCCCAGCCCGAGTAGGTGCCAGTCTCACACGTCTGCAAAGGCCTTCAATGAGGCTTTCAGCAGAAGTCAAGAGTTTACGAGTGACCATTCGCATGGAACTGGCAGGTGTGTTAAATCAAGCGCTCTACCGCAGTAATGCTGCTTGTCAGGCATTGGTAGTTCAGTGGTAGAATTCTCGCTTCCCAAGCGGGAGGCCCGGGTTCGATTCCCGGCCAATGCATGGCACTTTTGTAGACGTGTCTCTTGATATTTTAAAAGGCATGGGAAAAGAAAAATGGAAACGGTAGATAAGATGATTGCATTGCTTGTCTGTTTTCTGCGCAAAGAAAGCACTCTGCTGCCCTCTTTTAGCAGAAGATGGAACGGCAGTTTCAACTTAAGGCGGGAAACCTATTATGCAAATAATTCCCAGAAGACCCCAGAAGCCCAGATTGAAAGGGTGTCAGCCTCGTGTGGCTGCAAAGATATCCCCTGAGTCCTGCGGTAGAAGTCTGGCTTTCCTGAGGCACGGTGCTCAGGGAACTGCACTCAGAGTAGCGACCCATACAAAGGCCACCCTCATCTACCAGTGTGCTTGCCTCTGTCCACTTTTCCTGTCTATAGAACCTGGCCGTTCGTGGCCGTTCGTGGCCAAGTGAGTGAGAAGGACTGCCAGGGCAGCGCAGCTCCCATTCACCCACCGGAGCTGGCGCCATCCTCATGTCACTGCAGTGCTCTGTTAAATCAGCTGCTCTGGGCTGCAATGGTCCAGAGCACTGTAGCGCCAGTGTGCAGCATGTAAGGCATTGGTGGTTCAGTGGTAGAATTCTCGCCTGCCACGCGGGAGGCCCGGGTTCGATTCCCGGCCAATGCATGAGCGTTTTGCACATGTACCTTTCGTTGACTTTGAAGCATCGTGAAAAGGAAGAGACAGAACAAAAAAACAAGCCTTGATTGCCTTGCTTGCCTTATTTCTGCTACTAGCGATCACTCTGCTGATCCCTTTTAGTAGAAGGGGCCGCTGCGCCTTGACTGGAAGCAGGGCAATCTCAGATTATGCAAACAGCTCATAGAGGCCCAGCCCGAGTAGGTGCCAGTCTCACACGTCTGCAAAGGCCTTCAATGAGGCTTTCAGCAGAAGTCAAGAGTTTACGAGTGACCATTCGCATGGAACTGGCAGGTGTGTTAAATCAAGTGCTCTACCGCAGTAATGCTGCTTGTCAGGCATTGGTAGTTCAGTGGTAGAATTCTCGCTTCCCAAGCGGGAGGCCCGGGTTCGATTCCCGGCCAATGCATGGCACTTTTGTAGACGTGTCTCTTGATATTTTAAAAGGCATGGGAAAAGAAAAATGGAAACGGTAGATAAGATGATTGCATTGCTTGTCTGTTTTCTGCGCAAAGAAAGCACTCTGCTGCCCTCTTTTAGCAGAAGATGGAACGGCAGTTTCAACTTAAGGCGGGAAACCTATTATGCAAATAATTCCCAGAAGACCCCAGAAGCCCAGATTGAAAGGGTGTCAGCCTCGTGTGGCTGCAAAGATATCCCCTGAGTCCTGCGGTAGAAGTCTGGCTTTCCTGAGGCACGGTGCTCAGGGAACTGCACTCAGAGTAGCGACCCATACAAAGGCCACCCTCATCTACCAGTGTGCTTGCCTCTGTCCACTTTTCCTGTCTATAGAACCTGGCCGTTCGTGGCCGTTCGTGGCCAAGTGAGTGAGAAGGACTGCCAGGGCAGCGCAGCTCCCATTCACCCACCGGAGCTGGCGCCATCCTCATGTCACTGCAGTGCTCTGTTAAATCAGCTGCTCTGGGCTGCAATGGTCCAGAGCACTGTAGCGCCAGTGTGCAGCATGTAAGGCATTGGTGGTTCAGTGGTAGAATTCTCGCCTGCCACGCGGGAGGCCCGGGTTCGATTCCCGGCCAATGCATGAGTGTTTTGCACATGTACCTTTCGTTGACTTTGAAGCATCGTGAAAAGGAAGAGACCGAACAAAAAAACAAGCCTTGATTGCCTTGCTTGCCTTATTTCTGCTACTAGCGATCACTCTGCTGATCCCTTTTAGTAGAAGGGGCCGCTGCGCCTTGACTGGAAGCAGGGCAATCTCAGATTATGCAAAACGCTCATAGAGGCCCAGCCCGAGTAGGTGCCAGTCTCACACGTCTGCAAAGGCCTTCAATGAGGCTTTCAGCAGAAGTCAAGAGTTTACGAGTGACCATTCGCATGGAACTGGCAGGTGTGTTAAATCAAGCGCTCTACCGCAGTAATGCTGCTTGTCAAGCATTGGTAGTTCAGTGGTAGAATTCTCGCTTCCCAAGCGGGAGGCCTGGGTTCGATTCCCGGCCAATGCATGGCACTTTTGTAGACGTGTCTCTTGATATTTTAAAAGGCATGGGAAAAGAAAAATGGAAACGATAGATAAGATGATTGCATTGCTTGTCTGTTTTCTGCGCAAAGAAAGCAATCTGCTGCCCTCTTTTAGCAGAAGATGGAACTGCAGTTTCAACTTAAGGCGGGAAACCTTCTATTATGCAAATAATTCCCAGAAGACCCCAGAAGCCCAGATTGAAAGGGTGTCAGCCTCGTGTGGCTGCAAAGATATCCCCTGAGTCCTGCGGTAGAAGTCTGGCTTTCCTGAGGCACGGTGCTCAGGGAACTGCACTCAGAGTAGCGACCCATACAAAGGCCACCCTCATCTACCAGTGTGCTTGCCTCTGTCCACTTTTCCTGTCTATAGAACCTGGCCGTTCGTGGCCGTTCGTGGCCAAGTGAGTGAGAAGGACTGCCAGGGCAGCGCAGCTCCCATTCACCCACCGGAGCTGGCGCCATCCTCATGTCACTGCAGTGCTCTGTTAAATCAGCTGCTCTGGGCTGCAATGGTCCAGAGCACTGTAGCGCCAGTGTGCAGCATGTAAGGCATTGGTGGTTCAGTGGTAGAATTCTCGCCTGCCACGCGGGAGGCCCGGGTTCGATTCCCGGCCAATGCATGAGCGTTTTGCACATGTACCTTTCGTTGACTTTGAAGCATCGTGAAAAGGAAGAGACCGAACAAAAAAACAAGCCTTGATTGCCTTGCTTGCCTTATTTCTGCTACTAGCGATCACTCTGCTGATCCCTTTTAGTAGAAGGGGCCGCTGCGCCTTGACTGGAAGCAGGGCAATCTCAGATTATGCAAACAGCTCATAGAGGCCCAGCCCGAGTAGGTGCCAGTCTCACACGTCTGCAAAGGCCTTCAATGAGGCTTTCAGCAGAAGTCAAGAGTTTACGAGTGACCATTCGCATGGAACTGGCAGGTGTGTTAAATCAAGCGCTCTACCGCAGTAATGCTGCTTGTCAGGCATTGGTAGTTCAGTGGTAGAATTCTCGCTTCCCAAGCGGGAGGCCCGGGTTCGATTCCCGGCCAATGCATGGCACTTTTGTAGACGTGTCTCTTGATATTTTAAAAGGCATGGGAAAAGAAAAATGGAAACGGTAGATAAGATGATTGCATTGCTTGTCTGTTTTCTGCGCAAAGAAAGCACTCTGCTGCCCTCTTTTAGCAGAAGATGGAACGGCAGTTTCAACTTAAGGCGGGAAACCTATTATGCAAATAATTCCCAGAAGACCCCAGAAGCCCAGATTGAAAGGGTGTCAGCCTCGTGTGGCTGCAAAGATATCCCCTGAGTCCTGCGGTAGAAGTCTGGCTTTCCTGAGGCACGGTGCTCAGGGAACTGCACTCAGAGTAGCGACCCATACAAAGGCCACCCTCATCTACCAGTGTGCTTGCCTCTGTCCACTTTTCCTGTCTATAGAACCTGGCCGTTCGTGGCCGTTCGTGGCCAAGTGAGTGAGAAGGACTGCCAGGGCAGCGCAGCTCCCATTCACCCACCGGAGCTGGCGCCATCCTCATGCCACTGCAGTGCTCTGTTAAATCAGCTGCTCTGGGCTGCAATGGTCCAGAGCACTGTAGCGCCAGTGTGCAGCATGTAAGGCATTGGTGGTTCAGTGGTAGAATTCTCGCCTGCCACGCGGGAGGCCCGGGTTCGATTCCCGGCCAATGCATGAGCGTTTTGCACATGTACCTTTCGTTGACTTTGAAGCATCGTGAAAAGGAAGAGACCGAACAAAAAAACAAGCCTTGATTGCCTTGCTTGCCTTATTTCTGCTACTAGCGATCACTCTGCTGATCCCTTTTAGTAGAAGGGGCCGCTGCGCCTTGACTGGAAGCAGGGCAATCTCAGATTATGCAAAACGCTCATAGAGGCCCAGCCCGAGTAGGTGCCAGTCTCACACGTCTGCAAAGGCCTTCAATGAGGCTTTCAGCAGAAGTCAAGAGTTTACGAGTGACCATTCGCATGGAACTGGCAGGTGTGTTAAATCAAGCGCTCTACCGCAGTAATGCTGCTTGTCAAGCATTGGTAGTTCAGTGGTAGAATTCTCGCTTCCCAAGCGGGAGGCCCGGGTTCGATTCCCGGCCAATGCATGGCACTTTTGTAGACGTGTCTCTTGATATTTTAAAAGGCATGGGAAAAGAAAAATGGAAACGGTAGATAAGATGATTGCATTGCTTGTCTGTTTTCTGCGCAAAGAAAGCAATCTGCTGCCCTCTTTTAGCAGAAGATGGAACTGCAGTTTCAACTTAAGGCGGGAAACCTTCTATTATGCAAATAATTCCCAGAAGACCCCAGAAGCCCAGATTGAAAGGGTGTCAGCCTCGTGTGGCTGCAAAGATATCCCCTGAGTCCTGCGGTAGAAGTCTGGCTTTCCTGAGGCACGGTGCTCAGGGAACTGCACTCAGAGTAGCGACCCATACAAAGGCCACCCTCATCTACCAGTGTGCTTGCCTCTGTCCACTTTTCCTGTCTATAGAACCTGGCCGTTCGTGGCCGTTCGTGGCCAAGTGAGTGAGAAGGACTGCCAGGGCAGCGCAGCTCCCATTCACCCACCGGAGCTGGCGCCATCCTCATGTCACTGCAGTGCTCTGTTAAATCAGCTGCTCTGGGCTGCAATGGTCCAGAGCACTGTAGCGCCAGTGTGCAGCATGTAAGGCATTGGTGGTTCAGTGGTAGAATTCTCGCCTGCCACGCGGGAGGCCCGGGTTCGATTCCCGGCCAATGCATGAGCGTTTTGCACATGTACCTTTCGTTGACTTTGAAGCATCGTGAAAAGGAAGAGACCGAACAAAAAAACAAGCCTTGATTGCCTTGCTTGCCTTATTTCTGCTACTAGCGATCACTCTGCTGATCCCTTTTAGTAGAAGGGGCCGCTGCGCCTTGACTGGAAGCAGGGCAATCTCAGATTATGCAAAACGCTCATAGAGGCCCAGCCCGAGTAGGTGCCAGTCTCACACGTCTGCAAAGGCCTTCAATGAGGCTTTCAGCAGAAGTCAAGAGTTTACGAGTGACCATTCGCATGGAACTGGCAGGTGTGTTAAATCAAGCGCTCTACCGCAGTAATGCTGCTTGTCAAGCATTGGTAGTTCAGTGGTAGAATTCTCGCTTCCCAAGCGGGAGGCCCGGGTTCGATTCCCGGCCAATGCATGGCACTTTTGTAGACGTGTCTCTTGATATTTTAAAAGGCATGGGAAAAGAAAAATGGAAACGGTAGATAAGATGATTGCATTGCTTGTCTGTTTTCTGCGCAAAGAAAGCAATCTGCTGCCCTCTTTTAGCAGAAGATGGAACTGCAGTTTCAACTTAAGGCGGGAAACCTTCTATTATGCAAATAATTCCCAGAAGACCCCAGAAGCCCAGATTGAAAGGGTGTCAGCCTCGTGTGGCTGCAAAGATATCCCCTGAGTCCTGCAGTAGAAGTCTGGCTTTCCTGAGGCACGGTGCTCAGGGAACTGCACTCAGAGTAGCGACCCATACAAAGGCCACCCTCATCTACCAGTGTGCTTGCCTCTGTCCACTTTTCCTGTCTATAGAACCTGGCCGTTCGTGGCCGTTCGTGGCCAAGGGAGTGAGAAGGACTGCCAGGGCAGCGCAGCTCCCATTCACCCACCGGAGCTGGCGCCATCCTCATGTCACTGCAGTGCTTTGTTAAATCAGCTGCTCTGGGCTGCAATGGTCCAGAGCACTGTAGCGCCAGTGTGCAGCATGTAAGGCATTGGTGGTTCAGTGGTAGAATTCTCGCCTGCCACGCGGGAGGCCCGGGTTCGATTCCCGGCCAATGCATGAGCGTTTTGCACATGTACCTTTCGTTGACTTTGAAGCATCGTGAAAAGGAAGAGACCGAACAAAAAAACAAGCCTTGATTGCCTTGCTTGCCTTATTTCTGCTACTAGCGATCACTCTGCTGATCCCTTTTAGTAGAAGGGGCCGCTGCGCCTTGACTGGAAGCAGGGCAATCTCAGATTATGCAAACAGCTCATAGAGGCCCAGCCCGAGTAGGTGCCAGTCTCACACGTCTGCAAAGGCCTTCAATGAGGCTTTCAGCAGAAGTCAAGAGTTTACGAGTGACCATTCGCATGGAACTGGCAGGTGTGTTAAATCAAGTGCTCTACCGCAGTAATGCTGCTTGTCAGGCATTGGTAGTTCAGTGGTAGAATTCTCGCTTCCCAAGCGGGAGGCCCGGGTTCGATTCCCGGCCAATGCATGGCACTTTTGTAGACGTGTCTCTTGATATTTTAAAAGGCATGGGAAAAGAAAAATGGAAACGGTAGATAAGATGATTGCATTGCTTGTCTGTTTTCTGCGCAAAGAAAGCACTCTGCTGCCCTCTTTTAGCAGAAGATGGAACGGCAGTTTCAACTTAAGGCGGGAAACCTATTATGCAAATAATTCCCAGAAGACCCCAGAAGCCCAGATTGAAAGGGTGTCAGCCTCGTGTGGCTGCAAAGATATCCCCTGAGTCCTGCGGTAGAAGTCTGGCTTTCCTGAGGCACGGTGCTCAGGGAACTGCACTCAGAGTAGCGACCCATACAAAGGCCACCCTCATCTACCAGTGTGCTTGCCTCTGTCCACTTTTCCTGTCTATAGAACCTGGCCGTTCGTGGCCGTTCGTGGCCAAGTGAGTGAGAAGGACTGCCAGGGCAGCGCAGCTCCCATTCACCCACCGGAGCTGGCGCCATCCTCATGTCACTGCAGTGCTCTGTTAAATCAGCTGCTCTGGGCTGCAATGGTCCAGAGCACTGTAGCGCCAGTGTGCAGCATGTAAGGCATTGGTGGTTCAGTGGTAGAATTCTCGCCTGCCACGCGGGAGGCCCGGGTTCGATTCCCGGCCAATGCATGAGCGTTTTGCACATGTACCTTTCGTTGACTTTGAAGCATCGTGAAAAGGAAGAGACCGAACAAAAAAACAAGCCTTGATTGCCTTGCTTGCCTTATTTCTGCTACTAGCGATCACTCTGCTGATCCCTTTTAGTAGAAGGGGCCGCTGCGCCTTGACTGGAAGCAGGGCAATCTCAGATTATGCAAAACGCTCATAGAGGCCCAGCCCGAGTAGGTGCCAGTCTCACACGTCTGCAAAGGCCTTCAATGAGGCTTTCAGCAGAAGTCAAGAGTTTACGAGTGACCATTCGCATGGAACTGGCAGGTGTGTTAAATCAAGCGCTCTACCGCAGTAATGCTGCTTGTCAAGCATTGGTAGTTCAGTGGTAGAATTCTCGCTTCCCAAGCGGGAGGCCTGTGTTCGATTCCCGGCCAATGCATGGCACTTTTGTAGACGTGTCTCTTGATATTTTAAAAGGCATGGGAAAAGAAAAATGGAAACGGTAGATAAGATGATTGCATTGCTTGTCTGTTTTCTGCGCAAAGAAAGCAATCTGCTGCCCTCTTTTAGCAGAAGATGGAACTGCAGTTTCAACTTAAGGCGGGAAACCTTCTATTATGCAAATAATTCCCAGAAGACCCCAGAAGCCCAGATTGAAAGGGTGTCAGCCTCGTGTGGCTGCAAAGATATCCCCTGAGTCCTGCAGTAGAAGTCTGGCTTTCCTGAGGCACGGTGCTCAGGGAACTGCACTCAGAGTAGCGACCCATACAAAGGCCACCCTCATCTACCAGTGTGCTTGCCTCTGTCCACTTTTCCTGTCTATAGAACCTGGCCGTTCGTGGCCGTTCGTGGCCAAGGGAGTGAGAAGGACTGCCAGGGCAGCGCAGCTCCCATTCACCCACCGGAGCTGGCGCCATCCTCATGTCACTGCAGTGCTCTGTTAAATCAGCTGCTCTGGGCTGCAATGGTCCAGAGCACTGTAGCGCCAGTGTGCAGCATGTAAGGCATTGGTGGTTCAGTGGTAGAATTCTCGCCTGCCACGCGGGAGGCCCGGGTTCGATTCCCGGCCAATGCATGAGCGTTTTGCACATGTACCTTTCGTTGACTTTGAAGCATCGTGAAAAGGAAGAGACCGAACAAAAAAACAAGCCTTGATTGCCTTGCTTGCCTTATTTCTGCTACTAGCGATCACTCTGCTGATCCCTTTTAGTAGAAGGGGCCGCTGCGCCTTGACTGGAAGCAGGGCAATCTCAGATTATGCAAACAGCTCATAGAGGCCCAGCCCGAGTAGGTGCCAGTCTCACACGTCTGCAAAGGCCTTCAATGAGGCTTTCAGCAGAAGTCAAGAGTTTACGAGTGACCATTCGCATGGAACTGGCAGGTGTGTTAAATCAAGTGCTCTACCGCAGTAATGCTGCTTGTCAGGCATTGGTAGTTCAGTGGTAGAATTCTCGCTTCCCAAGCGGGAGGCCCGGGTTCGATTCCCGGCCAATGCATGGCACTTTTGTAGACGTGTCTCTTGATATTTTAAAAGGCATGGGAAAAGAAAAATGGAAACGGTAGATAAGATGATTGCATTGCTTGTCTGTTTTCTGCGCAAAGAAAGCACTCTGCTGCCCTCTTTTAGCAGAAGATGGAACGGCAGTTTCAACTTAAGGCGGGAAACCTATTATGCAAATAATTCCCAGAAGACCCCAGAAGCCCAGATTGAAAGGGTGTCAGCCTCGTGTGGCTGCAAAGATATCCCCTGAGTCCTGCGGTAGAAGTCTGGCTTTCCTGAGGCACGGTGCTCAGGGAACTGCACTCAGAGTAGCGACCCATACAAAGGCCACCCTCATCTACCAGTGTGCTTGCCTCTGTCCACTTTTCCTGTCTATAGAACCTGGCCGTTCGTGGCCGTTCGTGGCCAAGTGAGTGAGAAGGACTGCCAGGGCAGCGCAGCTCCCATTCACCCACCGGAGCTGGCGCCATCCTCATGCCACTGCAGTGCTCTGTTAAATCAGCTGCTCTGGGCTGCAATGGTCCAGAGCACTGTAGCGCCAGTGTGCAGCATGTAAGGCATTGGTGGTTCAGTGGTAGAATTCTCGCCTGCCACGCGGGAGGCCCGGGTTCGATTCCCGGCCAATGCATGAGCGTTTTGCACATGTACCTTTCGTTGACTTTGAAGCATCGTGAAAAGGAAGAGACCGAACAAAAAAACAAGCCTTGATTGCCTTGCTTGCCTTATTTCTGCTACTAGCGATCACTCTGCTGATCCCTTTTAGTAGAAGGGGCCGCTGCGCCTTGACTGGAAGCAGGGCAATCTCAGATTATGCAAAACGCTCATAGAGGCCCAGCCCGAGTAGGTGCCAGTCTCACACGTCTGCAAAGGCCTTCAATGAGGCTTTCAGCAGAAGTCAAGAGTTTACGAGTGACCATTCGCATGGAACTGGCAGGTGTGTTAAATCAAGCGCTCTACCGCAGTAATGCTGCTTGTCAAGCATTGGTAGTTCAGTGGTAGAATTCTCGCTTCCCAAGCGGGAGGCCCGGGTTCGATTCCCGGCCAATGCATGGCACTTTTGTAGACGTGTCTCTTGATATTTTAAAAGGCATGGGAAAAGAAAAATGGAAACGGTAGATAAGATGATTGCATTGCTTGTCTGTTTTCTGCGCAAAGAAAGCAATCTGCTGCCCTCTTTTAGCAGAAGATGGAACTGCAGTTTCAACTTAAGGCGGGAAACCTTCTATTATGCAAATAATTCCCAGAAGACCCCAGAAGCCCAGATTGAAAGGGTGTCAGCCTCGTGTGGCTGCAAAGATATCCCCTGAGTCCTGCGGTAGAAGTCTGGCTTTCCTGAGGCACGGTGCTCAGGGAACTGCACTCAGAGTAGCGACCCATACAAAGGCCACCCTCATCTACCAGTGTGCTTGCCTCTGTCCACTTTTCCTGTCTATAGAACCTGGCCGTTCGTGGCCGTTCGTGGCCAAGTGAGTGAGAAGGACTGCCAGGGCAGCGCAGCTCCCATTCACCCACCGGAGCTGGCGCCATCCTCATGTCACTGCAGTGCTCTGTTAAATCAGCTGCTCTGGGCTGCAATGGTCCAGAGCACTGTAGCGCCAGTGTGCAGCATGTAAGGCATTGGTGGTTCAGTGGTAGAATTCTCGCCTGCCACGCGGGAGGCCCGGGTTCGATTCCCGGCCAATGCATGAGCGTTTTGCACATGTACCTTTCGTTGACTTTGAAGCATCGTGAAAAGGAAGAGACCGAACAAAAAAACAAGCCTTGATTGCCTTGCTTGCCTTATTTCTGCTACTAGCGATCACTCTGCTGATCCCTTTTAGTAGAAGGGGCCGCTGCGCCTTGGGAAGCAGGGCAATCTCAGATTATGCAAACAGCTCATAGAGGCCCAGCCCGAGTAGGTGCCAGTCTCACACGTCTGCAAAGGCCTTCAATGAGGCTTTCAGCAGAAGTCAAGAGTTTACGAGTGACCATTCGCATGGAACTGGCAGGTGTGTTAAATCAAGCGCTCTACCGCAGTAATGCTGCTTGTCAGGCATTGGTAGTTCAGTGGTAGAATTCTCGCTTCCCAAGCGGGAGGCCCGGGTTCGATTCCCGGCCAATGCATGGCACTTTTGTAGACGTGTCTCTTGATATTTTAAAAGGCATGGGAAAAGAAAAATGGAAACGGTAGATAAGATGATTGCATTGCTTGTCTGTTTTCTGCGCAAAGAAAGCACTCTGCTGCCCTCTTTTAGCAGAAGATGGAACGGCAGTTTCAACTTAAGGCGGGAAACCTATTATGCAAATAATTCCCAGAAGACCCCAGAAGCCCAGATTGAAAGGGTGTCAGCCTCGTGTGGCTGCAAAGATATCCCCTGAGTCCTGCGGTAGAAGTCTGGCTTTCCTGAGGCACGGTGCTCAGGGAACTGCACTCAGAGTAGCGACCCATACAAAGGCCACCCTCATCTACCAGTGTGCTTGCCTCTGTCCACTTTTCCTGTCTATAGAATCTGGCCGTTCGTGGCCGTTCGTGGCCAAGTGAGTGAGAAGGACTGCCAGGGCAGCGCAGCTCCCATTCACCCACCGGAGCTGGCGCCATCCTCATGTCACTGCAGTGCTCTGTTAAATCAGCTGCTCTGGGCTGCAATGGTCCAGAGCACTGTAGCGCCAGTGTGCAGCATGTAAGGCATTGGTGGTTCAGTGGTAGAATTCTCGCCTGCCACGCGGGAGGCCCGGGTTCGATTCCCGGCCAATGCATGAGCGTTTTGCACATGTACCTTTCGTTGACTTTGAAGCATCGTGAAAAGGAAGAGACAGAACAAAAAAACAAGCCTTGATTGCCTTGCTTGCCTTATTTCTGCTACTAGCGATCACTCTGCTGATCCCTTTTAGTAGAAGGGGCCGCTGCGCCTTGACTGGAAGCAGGGCAATCTCAGATTATGCAAACAGCTCATAGAGGCCCAGCCCTAGTAGGTGCCAGTCTCACACGTCTGCAAAGGCCTTCAATGAGGCTTTCAGCAGAAGTCAAGAGTTTACGAGTGACCATTCGCATGGAACTGGCAGGTGTGTTAAATCAAGTGCTCTACCGCAGTAATGCTGCTTGTCAGGCATTGGTAGTTCAGTGGTAGAATTCTCGCTTCCCAAGCGGGAGGCCCGGGTTCGATTCCCGGCCAATGCATGGCACTTTTGTAGACGTGTCTCTTGATATTTTAAAAGGCATGGGAAAAGAAAAATGGAAACGGTAGATAAGATGATTGCATTGCTTGTCTGTTTTCTGCGCAAAGAAAGCACTCTGCTGCCCTCTTTTAGCAGAAGATGGAACGGCAGTTTCAACTTAAGGCGGGAAACCTATTATGCAAATAATTCCCAGAAGACCCCAGAAGCCCAGATTGAAAGGGTGTCAGCCTCGTGTGGCTGCAAAGATATCCCCTGAGTCCTGCGGTAGAAGTCTGGCTTTCCTGAGGCACGGTGCTCAGGGAACTGCACTCAGAGTAGCGACCCATACAAAGGCCACCCTCATCTACCAGTGTGCTTGCCTCTGTCCACTTTTCCTGTCTATAGAACCTGGCCGTTCGTGGCCGTTCGTGGCCAAGTGAGTGAGAAGGACTGCCAGGGCAGCGCAGCTCCCATTCACCCACCGGAGCTGGCGCCATCCTCATGCCACTGCAGTGCTCTGTTAAATCAGCTGCTCTGGGCTGCAATGGTCCAGAGCACTGTAGCGCCAGTGTGCAGCATGTAAGGCATTGGTGGTTCAGTGGTAGAATTCTCGCCTGCCACGCGGGAGGCCCGGGTTCGATTCCCGGCCAATGCATGAGCGTTTTGCACATGTACCTTTCGTTGACTTTGAAGCATCGTGAAAAGGAAGAGACCGAACAAAAAAACAAGCCTTGATTGCCTTGCTTGCCTTATTTCTGCTACTAGCGATCACTCTGCTGATCCCTTTTAGTAGAAGGGGCCGCTGCGCCTTGACTGGAAGCAGGGCAATCTCAGATTATGCAAAACGCTCATAGAGGCCCAGCCCGAGTAGGTGCCAGTCTCACACGTCTGCAAAGGCCTTCAATGAGGCTTTCAGCAGAAGTCAAGAGTTTACGAGTGACCATTCGCATGGAACTGGCAGGTGTGTTAAATCAAGCGCTCTACCGCAGTAATGCTGCTTGTCAAGCATTGGTAGTTCAGTGGTAGAATTCTCGCTTCCCAAGCGGGAGGCCCGGGTTCGATTCCCGGCCAATGCATGGCACTTTTGTAGACGTGTCTCTTGATATTTTAAAAGGCATGGGAAAAGAAAAATGGAAACGGTAGATAAGATGATTGCATTGCTTGTCTGTTTTCTGCGCAAAGAAAGCAATCTGCTGCCCTCTTTTAGCAGAAGATGGAACTGCAGTTTCAACTTAAGGCGGGAAACCTTCTATTATGCAAATAATTCCCAGAAGACCCCAGAAGCCCAGATTGAAAGGGTGTCAGCCTCGTGTGGCTGCAAAGATATCCCCTGAGTCCTGCGGTAGAAGTCTGGCTTTCCTGAGGCACGGTGCTCAGGGAACTGCACTCAGAGTAGCGACCCATACAAAGGCCACCCTCATCTACCAGTGTGCTTGCCTCTGTCCACTTTTCCTGTCTATAGAACCTGGCCGTTCGTGGCCAAGTGAGTGAGAAGGACTGCCAGGGCAGCGCAGCTCCCATTCACCCACCGGAGCTGGCGCCATCCTCATGTCACTGCAGTGCTCTGTTAAATCAGCTGCTCTGGGCTGCAATGGTCCAGAGCACTGTAGCGCCAGTGTGCAGCATGTAAGGCATTGGTGGTTCAGTGGTAGAATTCTCGCCTGCCACGCGGGAGGCCCGGGTTCGATTCCCGGCCAATGCATGAGCGTTTTGCACATGTACCTTTCGTTGACTTTGAAGCATCGTGAAAAGGAAGAGACCGAACAAAAAAACAAGCCTTGATTGCCTTGCTTGCCTTATTTCTGCTACTAGCGATCACTCTGCTGATCCCTTTTAGTAGAAGGGGCCGCTGCGCCTTGACTGGAAGCAGGGCAATCTCAGATTATGCAAACAGCTCATAGAGGCCCAGCCCGAGTAGGTGCCAGTCTCACACGTCTGCAAAGGCCTTCAATGAGGCTTTCAGCAGAAGTCAAGAGTTTACGAGTGACCATTCGCATGGAACTGGCAGGTGTGTTAAATCAAGCGCTCTACCGCAGTAATGCTGCTTGTCAGGCATTGGTAGTTCAGTGGTAGAATTCTCGCTTCCCAAGCGGGAGGCCCGGGTTCGATTCCCGGCCAATGCATGGCACTTTTGTAGACGTGTCTCTTGATATTTTAAAAGGCATGGGAAAAGAAAAATGGAAACGGTAGATAAGATGATTGCATTGCTTGTCTGTTTTCTGCGCAAAGAAAGCACTCTGCTGCCCTCTTTTAGCAGAAGATGGAACGGCAGTTTCAACTTAAGGCGGGAAACCTATTATGCAAATAATTCCCAGAAGACCCCAGAAGCCCAGATTGAAAGGGTGTCAGCCTCGTGTGGCTGCAAAGATATCCCCTGAGTCCTGCGGTAGAAGTCTGGCTTTCCTGAGGCACGGTGCTCAGGGAACTGCACTCAGAGTAGCGACCCATACAAAGGCCACCCTCATCTACCAGTGTGCTTGCCTCTGTCCACTTTTCCTGTCTATAGAACCTGGCCGTTCGTGGCCGTTCGTGGCCAAGTGAGTGAGAAGGACTGCCAGGGCAGCGCAGCTCCCATTCACCCACCGGAGCTGGCGCCATCCTCATGTCACTGCAGTGCTCTGTTAAATCAGCTGCTCTGGGCTGCAATGGTCCAGAGCACTGTAGCGCCAGTGTGCAGCATGTAAGGCATTGGTGGTTCAGTGGTAGAATTCTCGCCTGCCACGCGGGAGGCCCGGGTTCGATTCCCGGCCAATGCATGAGCGTTTTGCACATGTACCTTTCGTTGACTTTGAAGCATCGTGAAAAGGAAGAGACAGAACAAAAAAACAAGCCTTGATTGCCTTGCTTGCCTTATTTCTGCTACTAGCGATCACTCTGCTGATCCCTTTTAGTAGAAGGGGCCGCTGCGCCTTGACTGGAAGCAGGGCAATCTCAGATTATGCAAACAGCTCATAGAGGCCCAGCCCGAGTAGGTGCCAGTCTCACACGTCTGCAAAGGCCTTCAATGAGGCTTTCAGCAGAAGTCAAGAGTTTACGAGTGACCATTCGCATGGAACTGGCAGGTGTGTTAAATCAAGTGCTCTACCGCAGTAATGCTGCTTGTCAGGCATTGGTAGTTCAGTGGTAGAATTCTCGCTTCCCAAGCGGGAGGCCCGGGTTCGATTCCCGGCCAATGCATGGCACTTTTGTAGACGTGTCTCTTGATATTTTAAAAGGCATGGGAAAAGAAAAATGGAAACGGTAGATAAGATGATTGCATTGCTTGTCTGTTTTCTGCGCAAAGAAAGCACTCTGCTGCCCTCTTTTAGCAGAAGATGGAACGGCAGTTTCAACTTAAGGCGGGAAACCTATTATGCAAATAATTCCCAGAAGACCCCAGAAGCCCAGATTGAAAGGGTGTCAGCCTCGTGTGGCTGCAAAGATATCCCCTGAGTCCTGCGGTAGAAGTCTGGCTTTCCTGAGGCACGGTGCTCAGGGAACTGCACTCAGAGTAGCGACCCATACAAAGGCCACCCTCATCTACCAGTGTGCTTGCCTCTGTCCACTTTTCCTGTCTATAGAACCTGGCCGTTCGTGGCCGTTCGTGGCCAAGTGAGTGAGAAGGACTGCCAGGGCAGCGCAGCTCCCATTCACCCACCGGAGCTGGCGCCATCCTCATGTCACTGCAGTGCTCTGTTAAATCAGCTGCTCTGGGCTGCAATGGTCCAGAGCACTGTAGCGCCAGTGTGCAGCATGTAAGGCATTGGTGGTTCAGTGGTAGAATTCTCGCCTGCCACGCGGGAGGCCCGGGTTCGATTCCCGGCCAATGCATGAGTGTTTTGCACATGTACCTTTCGTTGACTTTGAAGCATCGTGAAAAGGAAGAGACCGAACAAAAAAACAAGCCTTGATTGCCTTGCTTGCCTTATTTCTGCTACTAGCGATCACTCTGCTGATCCCTTTTAGTAGAAGGGGCCGCTGCGCCTTGACTGGAAGCAGGGCAATCTCAGATTATGCAAAACGCTCATAGAGGCCCAGCCCGAGTAGGTGCCAGTCTCACACGTCTGCAAAGGCCTTCAATGAGGCTTTCAGCAGAAGTCAAGAGTTTACGAGTGACCATTCGCATGGAACTGGCAGGTGTGTTAAATCAAGCGCTCTACCGCAGTAATGCTGCTTGTCAAGCATTGGTAGTTCAGTGGTAGAATTCTCGCTTCCCAAGCGGGAGGCCTGGGTTCGATTCCCGGCCAATGCATGGCACTTTTGTAGACGTGTCTCTTGATATTTTAAAAGGCATGGGAAAAGAAAAATGGAAACGGTAGATAAGATGATTGCATTGCTTGTCTGTTTTCTGCGCAAAGAAAGCAATCTGCTGCCCTCTTTTAGCAGAAGATGGAACTGCAGTTTCAACTTAAGGCGGGAAACCTTCTATTATGCAAATAATTCCCAGAAGACCCCAGAAGCCCAGATTGAAAGGGTGTCAGCCTCGTGTGGCTGCAAAGATATCCCCTGAGTCCTGCGGTAGAAGTCTGGCTTTCCTGAGGCACGGTGCTCAGGGAACTGCACTCAGAGTAGCGACCCATACAAAGGCCACCCTCATCTACCAGTGTGCTTGCCTCTGTCCACTTTTCCTGTCTATAGAACCTGGCCGTTCGTGGCCGTTCGTGGCCAAGTGAGTGAGAAGGACTGCCAGGGCAGCGCAGCTCCCATTCACCCACCGGAGCTGGCGCCATCCTCATGTCACTGCAGTGCTCTGTTAAATCAGCTGCTCTGGGCTGCAATGGTCCAGAGCACTGTAGCGCCAGTGTGCAGCATGTAAGGCATTGGTGGTTCAGTGGTAGAATTCTCGCCTGCCACGCGGGAGGCCCGGGTTCGATTCCCGGCCAATGCATGAGCGTTTTGCACATGTACCTTTCGTTGACTTTGAAGCATCGTGAAAAGGAAGAGACCGAACAAAAAAACAAGCCTTGATTGCCTTGCTTGCCTTATTTCTGCTACTAGCGATCACTCTGCTGATCCCTTTTAGTAGAAGGGGCCGCTGCGCCTTGACTGGAAGCAGGGCAATCTCAGATTATGCAAACAGCTCATAGAGGCCCAGCCCGAGTAGGTGCCAGTCTCACACGTCTGCAAAGGCCTTCAATGAGGCTTTCAGCAGAAGTCAAGAGTTTACGAGTGACCATTCGCATGGAACTGGCAGGTGTGTTAAATCAAGCGCTCTACCGCAGTAATGCTGCTTGTCAGGCATTGGTAGTTCAGTGGTAGAATTCTCGCTTCCCAAGCGGGAGGCCCGGGTTCGATTCCCGGCCAATGCATGGCACTTTTGTAGACGTGTCTCTTGATATTTTAAAAGGCATGGGAAAAGAAAAATGGAAACGGTAGATAAGATGATTGCATTGCTTGTCTGTTTTCTGCGCAAAGAAAGCACTCTGCTGCCCTCTTTTAGCAGAAGATGGAACGGCAGTTTCAACTTAAGGCGGGAAACCTATTATGCAAATAATTCCCAGAAGACCCCAGAAGCCCAGATTGAAAGGGTGTCAGCCTCGTGTGGCTGCAAAGATATCCCCTGAGTCCTGCGGTAGAAGTCTGGCTTTCCTGAGGCACGGTGCTCAGGGAACTGCACTCAGAGTAGCGACCCATACAAAGGCCACCCTCATCTACCAGTGTGCTTGCCTCTGTCCACTTTTCCTGTCTATAGAACCTGGCCGTTCGTGGCCGTTCGTGGCCAAGTGAGTGAGAAGGACTGCCAGGGCAGCGCAGCTCCCATTCACCCACCGGAGCTGGCGCCATCCTCATGTCACTGCAGTGCTCTGTTAAATCAGCTGCTCTGGGCTGCAATGGTCCAGAGCACTGTAGCGCCAGTGTGCAGCATGTAAGGCATTGGTGGTTCAGTGGTAGAATTCTCGCCTGCCACGCGGGAGGCCCGGGTTCGATTCCCGGCCAATGCATGAGCGTTTTGCACATGTACCTTTCGTTGACTTTGAAGCATCGTGAAAAGGAAGAGACAGAACAAAAAAACAAGCCTTGATTGCCTTGCTTGCCTTATTTCTGCTACTAGCGATCACTCTGCTGATCCCTTTTAGTAGAAGGGGCCGCTGCGCCTTGACTGGAAGCAGGGCAATCTCAGATTATGCAAACAGCTCATAGAGGCCCAGCCCGAGTAGGTGCCAGTCTCACACGTCTGCAAAGGCCTTCAATGAGGCTTTCAGCAGAAGTCAAGAGTTTACGAGTGACCATTCGCATGGAACTGGCAGGTGTGTTAAATCAAGTGCTCTACCGCAGTAATGCTGCTTGTCAGGCATTGGTAGTTCAGTGGTAGAATTCTCGCTTCCCAAGCGGGAGGCCCGGGTTCGATTCCCGGCCAATGCATGGCACTTTTGTAGACGTGTCTCTTGATATTTTAAAAGGCATGGGAAAAGAAAAATGGAAACGGTAGATAAGATGATTGCATTGCTTGTCTGTTTTCTGCGCAAAGAAAGCACTCTGCTGCCCTCTTTTAGCAGAAGATGGAACGGCAGTTTCAACTTAAGGCGGGAAACCTATTATGCAAATAATTCCCAGAAGACCCCAGAAGCCCAGATTGAAAGGGTGTCAGCCTCGTGTGGCTGCAAAGATATCCCCTGAGTCCTGCGGTAGAAGTCTGGCTTTCCTGAGGCACGGTGCTCAGGGAACTGCACTCAGAGTAGCGACCCATACAAAGGCCACCCTCATCTACCAGTGTGCTTGCCTCTGTCCACTTTTCCTGTCTATAGAACCTGGCCGTTCGTGGCCGTTCGTGGCCAAGTGAGTGAGAAGGACTGCCAGGGCAGCGCAGCTCCCATTCACCCACCGGAGCTGGCGCCATCCTCATGCCACTGCAGTGCTCTGTTAAATCAGCTGCTCTGGGCTGCAATGGTCCAGAGCACTGTAGCGCCAGTGTGCAGCATGTAAGGCATTGGTGGTTCAGTGGTAGAATTCTCGCCTGCCACGCGGGAGGCCCGGGTTCGATTCCCGGCCAATGCATGAGCGTTTTGCACATGTACCTTTCGTTGACTTTGAAGCATCGTGAAAAGGAAGAGACCGAACAAAAAAACAAGCCTTGATTGCCTTGCTTGCCTTATTTCTGCTACTAGCGATCACTCTGCTGATCCCTTTTAGTAGAAGGGGCCGCTGCGCCTTGACTGGAAGCAGGGCAATCTCAGATTATGCAAAACGCTCATAGAGGCCCAGCCCGAGTAGGTGCCAGTCTCACACGTCTGCAAAGGCCTTCAATGAGGCTTTCAGCAGAAGTCAAGAGTTTACGAGTGACCATTCGCATGGAACTGGCAGGTGTGTTAAATCAAGCGCTCTACCGCAGTAATGCTGCTTGTCAAGCATTGGTAGTTCAGTGGTAGAATTCTCGCTTCCCAAGCGGGAGGCCCGGGTTCGATTCCCGGCCAATGCATGGCACTTTTGTAGACGTGTCTCTTGATATTTTAAAAGGCATGGGAAAAGAAAAATGGAAACGGTAGATAAGATGATTGCATTGCTTGTCTGTTTTCTGCGCAAAGAAAGCAATCTGCTGCCCTCTTTTAGCAGAAGATGGAACTGCAGTTTCAACTTAAGGCGGGAAACCTTCTATTATGCAAATAATTCCCAGAAGACCCCAGAAGCCCAGATTGAAAGGGTGTCAGCCTCGTGTGGCTGCAAAGATATCCCCTGAGTCCTGCGGTAGAAGTCTGGCTTTCCTGAGGCACGGTGCTCAGGGAACTGCACTCAGAGTAGCGACCCATACAAAGGCCACCCTCATCTACCAGTGTGCTTGCCTCTGTCCACTTTTCCTGTCTATAGAACCTGGCCGTTCGTGGCCGTTCGTGGCCAAGTGAGTGAGAAGGACTGCCAGGGCAGCGCAGCTCCCATTCACCCACCGGAGCTGGCGCCATCCTCATGTCACTGCAGTGCTCTGTTAAATCAGCTGCTCTGGGCTGCAATGGTCCAGAGCACTGTAGCGCCAGTGTGCAGCATGTAAGGCATTGGTGGTTCAGTGGTAGAATTCTCGCCTGCCACGCGGGAGGCCCGGGTTCGATTCCCGGCCAATGCATGAGCGTTTTGCACATGTACCTTTCGTTGACTTTGAAGCATCGTGAAAAGGAAGAGACCGAACAAAAAAACAAGCCTTGATTGCCTTGCTTGCCTTATTTCTGCTACTAGCGATCACTCTGCTGATCCCTTTTAGTAGAAGGGGCCGCTGCGCCTTGGGAAGCAGGGCAATCTCAGATTATGCAAACAGCTCATAGAGGCCCAGCCCGAGTAGGTGCCAGTCTCACACGTCTGCAAAGGCCTTCAATGAGGCTTTCAGCAGAAGTCAAGAGTTTACGAGTGACCATTCGCATGGAACTGGCAGGTGTGTTAAATCAAGCGCTCTACCGCAGTAATGCTGCTTGTCAGGCATTGGTAGTTCAGTGGTAGAATTCTCGCTTCCCAAGCGGGAGGCCCGGGTTCGATTCCCGGCCAATGCATGGCACTTTTGTAGACGTGTCTCTTGATATTTTAAAAGGCATGGGAAAAGAAAAATGGAAACGGTAGATAAGATGATTGCATTGCTTGTCTGTTTTCTGCGCAAAGAAAGCACTCTGCTGCCCTCTTTTAGCAGAAGATGGAACGGCAGTTTCAACTTAAGGCGGGAAACCTATTATGCAAATAATTCCCAGAAGACCCCAGAAGCCCAGATTGAAAGGGTGTCAGCCTCGTGTGGCTGCAAAGATATACCCTGAGTCCTGCGGTAGAAGTCTGGCTTTCCTGAGGCACGGTGCTCAGGGAACTGCACTCAGAGTAGCGACCCATACAAAGGCCACCCTCATCTACCAGTGTGCTTGCCTCTGTCCACTTTTCCTGTCTATAGAATCTGGCCGTTCGTGGCCGTTCGTGGCCAAGTGAGTGAGAAGGACTGCCAGGGCAGCGCAGCTCCCATTCACCCACCGGAGCTGGCGCCATCCTCATGTCACTGCAGTGCTCTGTTAAATCAGCTGCTCTGGGCTGCAATGGTCCAGAGCACTGTAGCGCCAGTGTGCAGCATGTAAGGCATTGGTGGTTCAGTGGTAGAATTCTCGCCTGCCACGCGGGAGGCCCGGGTTCGATTCCCGGCCAATGCATGAGCGTTTTGCACATGTACCTTTCGTTGACTTTGAAGCATCGTGAAAAGGAAGAGACCGAACAAAAAAACAAGCCTTGATTGCCTTGCTTGCCTTATTTCTGCTACTAGCGATCACTCTGCTGATCCCTTTTAGTAGAAGGGGCCGCTGCGCCTTGACTGGAAGCAGGGCAATCTCAGATTATGCAAAACGCTCATAGAGGCCCAGCCCGAGTAGGTGCCAGTCTCACACGTCTGCAAAGGCCTTCAATGAGGCTTTCAGCAGAAGTCAAGAGTTTACGAGTGACCATTCGCATGGAACTGGCAGGTGTGTTAAATCAAGCGCTCTACCGCAGTAATGCTGCTTGTCAAGCATTGGTAGTTCAGTGGTAGAATTCTCGCTTCCCAAGCGGGAGGCCTGTGTTCGATTCCCGGCCAATGCATGGCACTTTTGTAGACGTGTCTCTTGATATTTTAAAAGGCATGGGAAAAGAAAAATGGAAACGGTAGATAAGATGATTGCATTGCTTGTCTGTTTTCTGCGCAAAGAAAGCAATCTGCTGCCCTCTTTTAGCAGAAGATGGAACTGCAGTTTCAACTTAAGGCGGGAAACCTTCTATTATGCAAATAATTCCCAGAAGACCCCAGAAGCCCAGATTGAAAGGGTGTCAGCCTCGTGTGGCTGCAAAGATATCCCCTGAGTCCTGCAGTAGAAGTCTGGCTTTCCTGAGGCACGGTGCTCAGGGAACTGCACTCAGAGTAGCGACCCATACAAAGGCCACCCTCATCTACCAGTGTGCTTGCCTCTGTCCACTTTTCCTGTCTATAGAACCTGGCCGTTCGTGGCCGTTCGTGGCCAAGGGAGTGAGAAGGACTGCCAGGGCAGCGCAGCTCCCATTCACCCACCGGAGCTGGCGCCATCCTCATGTCACTGCAGTGCTCTGTTAAATCAGCTGCTCTGGGCTGCAATGGTCCAGAGCACTGTAGCGCCAGTGTGCAGCATGTAAGGCATTGGTGGTTCAGTGGTAGAATTCTCGCCTGCCACGCGGGAGGCCCGGGTTCGATTCCCGGCCAATGCATGAGCGTTTTGCACATGTACCTTTCGTTGACTTTGAAGCATCGTGAAAAGGAAGAGACCGAACAAAAAAACAAGCCTTGATTGCCTTGCTTGCCTTATTTCTGCTACTAGCGATCACTCTGCTGATCCCTTTTAGTAGAAGGGGCCGCTGCGCCTTGACTGGAAGCAGGGCAATCTCAGATTATGCAAACAGCTCATAGAGGCCCAGCCCGAGTAGGTGCCAGTCTCACACGTCTGCAAAGGCCTTCAATGAGGCTTTCAGCAGAAGTCAAGAGTTTACGAGTGACCATTCGCATGGAACTGGCAGGTGTGTTAAATCAAGTGCTCTACCGCAGTAATGCTGCTTGTCAGGCATTGGTAGTTCAGTGGTAGAATTCTCGCTTCCCAAGCGGGAGGCCCGGGTTCGATTCCCGGCCAATGCATGGCACTTTTGTAGACGTGTCTCTTGATATTTTAAAAGGCATGGGAAAAGAAAAATGGAAACGGTAGATAAGATGATTGCATTGCTTGTCTGTTTTCTGCGCAAAGAAAGCACTCTGCTGCCCTCTTTTAGCAGAAGATGGAACGGCAGTTTCAACTTAAGGCGGGAAACCTATTATGCAAATAATTCCCAGAAGACCCCAGAAGCCCAGATTGAAAGGGTGTCAGCCTCGTGTGGCTGCAAAGATATCCCCTGAGTCCTGCGGTAGAAGTCTGGCTTTCCTGAGGCACGGTGCTCAGGGAACTGCACTCAGAGTAGCGACCCATACAAAGGCCACCCTCATCTACCAGTGTGCTTGCCTCTGTCCACTTTTCCTGTCTATAGAACCTGGCCGTTCGTGGCCGTTCGTGGCCAAGTGAGTGAGAAGGACTGCCAGGGCAGCGCAGCTCCCATTCACCCACCGGAGCTGGCGCCATCCTCATGCCACTGCAGTGCTCTGTTAAATCAGCTGCTCTGGGCTGCAATGGTCCAGAGCACTGTAGCGCCAGTGTGCAGCATGTAAGGCATTGGTGGTTCAGTGGTAGAATTCTCGCCTGCCACGCGGGAGGCCCGGGTTCGATTCCCGGCCAATGCATGAGCGTTTTGCACATGTACCTTTCGTTGACTTTGAAGCATCGTGAAAAGGAAGAGACCGAACAAAAAAACAAGCCTTGATTGCCTTGCTTGCCTTATTTCTGCTACTAGCGATCACTCTGCTGATCCCTTTTAGTAGAAGGGGCCGCTGCGCCTTGACTGGAAGCAGGGCAATCTCAGATTATGCAAAACGCTCATAGAGGCCCAGCCCGAGTAGGTGCCAGTCTCACACGTCTGCAAAGGCCTTCAATGAGGCTTTCAGCAGAAGTCAAGAGTTTACGAGTGACCATTCGCATGGAACTGGCAGGTGTGTTAAATCAAGCGCTCTACCGCAGTAATGCTGCTTGTCAAGCATTGGTAGTTCAGTGGTAGAATTCTCGCTTCCCAAGCGGGAGGCCCGGGTTCGATTCCCGGCCAATGCATGGCACTTTTGTAGACGTGTCTCTTGATATTTTAAAAGGCATGGGAAAAGAAAAATGGAAACGGTAGATAAGATGATTGCATTGCTTGTCTGTTTTCTGCGCAAAGAAAGCAATCTGCTGCCCTCTTTTAGCAGAAGATGGAACTGCAGTTTCAACTTAAGGCGGGAAACCTTCTATTATGCAAATAATTCCCAGAAGACCCCAGAAGCCCAGATTGAAAGGGTGTCAGCCTCGTGTGGCTGCAAAGATATCCCCTGAGTCCTGCGGTAGAAGTCTGGCTTTCCTGAGGCACGGTGCTCAGGGAACTGCACTCAGAGTAGCGACCCATACAAAGGCCACCCTCATCTACCAGTGTGCTTGCCTCTGTCCACTTTTCCTGTCTATAGAACCTGGCCGTTCGTGGCCGTTCGTGGCCAAGTGAGTGAGAAGGACTGCCAGGGCAGCGCAGCTCCCATTCACCCACCGGAGCTGGCGCCATCCTCATGTCACTGCAGTGCTCTGTTAAATCAGCTGCTCTGGGCTGCAATGGTCCAGAGCACTGTAGCGCCAGTGTGCAGCATGTAAGGCATTGGTGGTTCAGTGGTAGAATTCTCGCCTGCCACGCGGGAGGCCCGGGTTCGATTCCCGGCCAATGCATGAGCGTTTTGCACATGTACCTTTCGTTGACTTTGAAGCATCGTGAAAAGGAAGAGACCGAACAAAAAAACAAGCCTTGATTGCCTTGCTTGCCTTATTTCTGCTACTAGCGATCACTCTGCTGATCCCTTTTAGTAGAAGGGGCCGCTGCGCCTTGGGAAGCAGGGCAATCTCAGATTATGCAAACAGCTCATAGAGGCCCAGCCCGAGTAGGTGCCAGTCTCACACGTCTGCAAAGGCCTTCAATGAGGCTTTCAGCAGAAGTCAAGAGTTTACGAGTGACCATTCGCATGGAACTGGCAGGTGTGTTAAATCAAGCGCTCTACCGCAGTAATGCTGCTTGTCAGGCATTGGTAGTTCAGTGGTAGAATTCTCGCTTCCCAAGCGGGAGGCCCGGGTTCGATTCCCGGCCAATGCATGGCACTTTTGTAGACGTGTCTCTTGATATTTTAAAAGGCATGGGAAAAGAAAAATGGAAACGGTAGATAAGATGATTGCATTGCTTGTCTGTTTTCTGCGCAAAGAAAGCACTCTGCTGCCCTCTTTTAGCAGAAGATGGAACGGCAGTTTCAACTTAAGGCGGGAAACCTATTATGCAAATAATTCCCAGAAGACCCCAGAAGCCCAGATTGAAAGGGTGTCAGCCTCGTGTGGCTGCAAAGATATCCCCTGAGTCCTGCGGTAGAAGTCTGGCTTTCCTGAGGCACGGTGCTCAGGGAACTGCACTCAGAGTAGCGACCCATACAAAGGCCACCCTCATCTACCAGTGTGCTTGCCTCTGTCCACTTTTCCTGTCTATAGAATCTGGCCGTTCGTGGCCGTTCGTGGCCAAGTGAGTGAGAAGGACTGCCAGGGCAGCGCAGCTCCCATTCACCCACCGGAGCTGGCGCCATCCTCATGTCACTGCAGTGCTCTGTTAAATCAGCTGCTCTGGGCTGCAATGGTCCAGAGCACTGTAGCGCCAGTGTGCAGCATGTAAGGCATTGGTGGTTCAGTGGTAGAATTCTCGCCTGCCACGCGGGAGGCCCGGGTTCGATTCCCGGCCAATGCATGAGCGTTTTGCACATGTACCTTTCGTTGACTTTGAAGCATCGTGAAAAGGAAGAGACAGAACAAAAAAACAAGCCTTGATTGCCTTGCTTGCCTTATTTCTGCTACTAGCGATCACTCTGCTGATCCCTTTTAGTAGAAGGGGCCGCTGCGCCTTGACTGGAAGCAGGGCAATCTCAGATTATGCAAACAGCTCATAGAGGCCCAGCCCTAGTAGGTGCCAGTCTCACACGTCTGCAAAGGCCTTCAATGAGGCTTTCAGCAGAAGTCAAGAGTTTACGAGTGACCATTCGCATGGAACTGGCAGGTGTGTTAAATCAAGTGCTCTACCGCAGTAATGCTGCTTGTCAGGCATTGGTAGTTCAGTGGTAGAATTCTCGCTTCCCAAGCGGGAGGCCCGGGTTCGATTCCCGGCCAATGCATGGCACTTTTGTAGACGTGTCTCTTGATATTTTAAAAGGCATGGGAAAAGAAAAATGGAAACGGTAGATAAGATGATTGCATTGCTTGTCTGTTTTCTGCGCAAAGAAAGCACTCTGCTGCCCTCTTTTAGCAGAAGATGGAACGGCAGTTTCAACTTAAGGCGGGAAACCTATTATGCAAATAATTCCCAGAAGACCCCAGAAGCCCAGATTGAAAGGGTGTCAGCCTCGTGTGGCTGCAAAGATATCCCCTGAGTCCTGCGGTAGAAGTCTGGCTTTCCTGAGGCACGGTGCTCAGGGAACTGCACTCAGAGTAGCGACCCATACAAAGGCCACCCTCATCTACCAGTGTGCTTGCCTCTGTCCACTTTTCCTGTCTATAGAACCTGGCCGTTCGTGGCCGTTCGTGGCCAAGTGAGTGAGAAGGACTGCCAGGGCAGCGCAGCTCCCATTCACCCACCGGAGCTGGCGCCATCCTCATGCCACTGCAGTGCTCTGTTAAATCAGCTGCTCTGGGCTGCAATGGTCCAGAGCACTGTAGCGCCAGTGTGCAGCATGTAAGGCATTGGTGGTTCAGTGGTAGAATTCTCGCCTGCCACGCGGGAGGCCCGGGTTCGATTCCCGGCCAATGCATGAGCGTTTTGCACATGTACCTTTCGTTGACTTTGAAGCATCGTGAAAAGGAAGAGACCGAACAAAAAAACAAGCCTTGATTGCCTTGCTTGCCTTATTTCTGCTACTAGCGATCACTCTGCTGATCCCTTTTAGTAGAAGGGGCCGCTGCGCCTTGACTGGAAGCAGGGCAATCTCAGATTATGCAAAACGCTCATAGAGGCCCAGCCCGAGTAGGTGCCAGTCTCACACGTCTGCAAAGGCCTTCAATGAGGCTTTCAGCAGAAGTCAAGAGTTTACGAGTGACCATTCGCATGGAACTGGCAGGTGTGTTAAATCAAGCGCTCTACCGCAGTAATGCTGCTTGTCAAGCATTGGTAGTTCAGTGGTAGAATTCTCGCTTCCCAAGCGGGAGGCCCGGGTTCGATTCCCGGCCAATGCATGGCACTTTTGTAGACGTGTCTCTTGATATTTTAAAAGGCATGGGAAAAGAAAAATGGAAACGGTAGATAAGATGATTGCATTGCTTGTCTGTTTTCTGCGCAAAGAAAGCAATCTGCTGCCCTCTTTTAGCAGAAGATGGAACTGCAGTTTCAACTTAAGGCGGGAAACCTTCTATTATGCAAATAATTCCCAGAAGACCCCAGAAGCCCAGATTGAAAGGGTGTCAGCCTCGTGTGGCTGCAAAGATATCCCCTGAGTCCTGCGGTAGAAGTCTGGCTTTCCTGAGGCACGGTGCTCAGGGAACTGCACTCAGAGTAGCGACCCATACAAAGGCCACCCTCATCTACCAGTGTGCTTGCCTCTGTCCACTTTTCCTGTCTATAGAACCTGGCCGTTCGTGGCCAAGTGAGTGAGAAGGACTGCCAGGGCAGCGCAGCTCCCATTCACCCACCGGAGCTGGCGCCATCCTCATGTCACTGCAGTGCTCTGTTAAATCAGCTGCTCTGGGCTGCAATGGTCCAGAGCACTGTAGCGCCAGTGTGCAGCATGTAAGGCATTGGTGGTTCAGTGGTAGAATTCTCGCCTGCCACGCGGGAGGCCCGGGTTCGATTCCCGGCCAATGCATGAGCGTTTTGCACATGTACCTTTCGTTGACTTTGAAGCATCGTGAAAAGGAAGAGACCGAACAAAAAAACAAGCCTTGATTGCCTTGCTTGCCTTATTTCTGCTACTAGCGATCACTCTGCTGATCCCTTTTAGTAGAAGGGGCCGCTGCGCCTTGACTGGAAGCAGGGCAATCTCAGATTATGCAAACAGCTCATAGAGGCCCAGCCCGAGTAGGTGCCAGTCTCACACGTCTGCAAAGGCCTTCAATGAGGCTTTCAGCAGAAGTCAAGAGTTTACGAGTGACCATTCGCATGGAACTGGCAGGTGTGTTAAATCAAGCGCTCTACCGCAGTAATGCTGCTTGTCAGGCATTGGTAGTTCAGTGGTAGAATTCTCGCTTCCCAAGCGGGAGGCCCGGGTTCGATTCCCGGCCAATGCATGGCACTTTTGTAGACGTGTCTCTTGATATTTTAAAAGGCATGGGAAAAGAAAAATGGAAACGGTAGATAAGATGATTGCATTGCTTGTCTGTTTTCTGCGCAAAGAAAGCACTCTGCTGCCCTCTTTTAGCAGAAGATGGAACGGCAGTTTCAACTTAAGGCGGGAAACCTATTATGCAAATAATTCCCAGAAGACCCCAGAAGCCCAGATTGAAAGGGTGTCAGCCTCGTGTGGCTGCAAAGATATCCCCTGAGTCCTGCGGTAGAAGTCTGGCTTTCCTGAGGCACGGTGCTCAGGGAACTGCACTCAGAGTAGCGACCCATACAAAGGCCACCCTCATCTACCAGTGTGCTTGCCTCTGTCCACTTTTCCTGTCTATAGAACCTGGCCGTTCGTGGCCGTTCGTGGCCAAGTGAGTGAGAAGGACTGCCAGGGCAGCGCAGCTCCCATTCACCCACCGGAGCTGGCGCCATCCTCATGTCACTGCAGTGCTCTGTTAAATCAGCTGCTCTGGGCTGCAATGGTCCAGAGCACTGTAGCGCCAGTGTGCAGCATGTAAGGCATTGGTGGTTCAGTGGTAGAATTCTCGCCTGCCACGCGGGAGGCCCGGGTTCGATTCCCGGCCAATGCATGAGCGTTTTGCACATGTACCTTTCGTTGACTTTGAAGCATCGTGAAAAGGAAGAGACAGAACAAAAAAACAAGCCTTGATTGCCTTGCTTGCCTTATTTCTGCTACTAGCGATCACTCTGCTGATCCCTTTTAGTAGAAGGGGCCGCTGCGCCTTGACTGGAAGCAGGGCAATCTCAGATTATGCAAACAGCTCATAGAGGCCCAGCCCGAGTAGGTGCCAGTCTCACACGTCTGCAAAGGCCTTCAATGAGGCTTTCAGCAGAAGTCAAGAGTTTACGAGTGACCATTCGCATGGAACTGGCAGGTGTGTTAAATCAAGTGCTCTACCGCAGTAATGCTGCTTGTCAGGCATTGGTAGTTCAGTGGTAGAATTCTCGCTTCCCAAGCGGGAGGCCCGGGTTCGATTCCCGGCCAATGCATGGCACTTTTGTAGACGTGTCTCTTGATATTTTAAAAGGCATGGGAAAAGAAAAATGGAAACGGTAGATAAGATGATTGCATTGCTTGTCTGTTTTCTGCGCAAAGAAAGCACTCTGCTGCCCTCTTTTAGCAGAAGATGGAACGGCAGTTTCAACTTAAGGCGGGAAACCTATTATGCAAATAATTCCCAGAAGACCCCAGAAGCCCAGATTGAAAGGGTGTCAGCCTCGTGTGGCTGCAAAGATATCCCCTGAGTCCTGCGGTAGAAGTCTGGCTTTCCTGAGGCACGGTGCTCAGGGAACTGCACTCAGAGTAGCGACCCATACAAAGGCCACCCTCATCTACCAGTGTGCTTGCCTCTGTCCACTTTTCCTGTCTATAGAACCTGGCCGTTCGTGGCCGTTCGTGGCCAAGTGAGTGAGAAGGACTGCCAGGGCAGCGCAGCTCCCATTCACCCACCGGAGCTGGCGCCATCCTCATGTCACTGCAGTGCTCTGTTAAATCAGCTGCTCTGGGCTGCAATGGTCCAGAGCACTGTAGCGCCAGTGTGCAGCATGTAAGGCATTGGTGGTTCAGTGGTAGAATTCTCGCCTGCCACGCGGGAGGCCCGGGTTCGATTCCCGGCCAATGCATGAGTGTTTTGCACATGTACCTTTCGTTGACTTTGAAGCATCGTGAAAAGGAAGAGACCGAACAAAAAAACAAGCCTTGATTGCCTTGCTTGCCTTATTTCTGCTACTAGCGATCACTCTGCTGATCCCTTTTAGTAGAAGGGGCCGCTGCGCCTTGACTGGAAGCAGGGCAATCTCAGATTATGCAAAACGCTCATAGAGGCCCAGCCCGAGTAGGTGCCAGTCTCACACGTCTGCAAAGGCCTTCAATGAGGCTTTCAGCAGAAGTCAAGAGTTTACGAGTGACCATTCGCATGGAACTGGCAGGTGTGTTAAATCAAGCGCTCTACCGCAGTAATGCTGCTTGTCAAGCATTGGTAGTTCAGTGGTAGAATTCTCGCTTCCCAAGCGGGAGGCCTGGGTTCGATTCCCGGCCAATGCATGGCACTTTTGTAGACGTGTCTCTTGATATTTTAAAAGGCATGGGAAAAGAAAAATGGAAACGGTAGATAAGATGATTGCATTGCTTGTCTGTTTTCTGCGCAAAGAAAGCAATCTGCTGCCCTCTTTTAGCAGAAGATGGAACTGCAGTTTCAACTTAAGGCGGGAAACCTTCTATTATGCAAATAATTCCCAGAAGACCCCAGAAGCCCAGATTGAAAGGGTGTCAGCCTCGTGTGGCTGCAAAGATATCCCCTGAGTCCTGCGGTAGAAGTCTGGCTTTCCTGAGGCACGGTGCTCAGGGAACTGCACTCAGAGTAGCGACCCATACAAAGGCCACCCTCATCTACCAGTGTGCTTGCCTCTGTCCACTTTTCCTGTCTATAGAACCTGGCCGTTCGTGGCCGTTCGTGGCCAAGTGAGTGAGAAGGACTGCCAGGGCAGCGCAGCTCCCATTCACCCACCGGAGCTGGCGCCATCCTCATGTCACTGCAGTGCTCTGTTAAATCAGCTGCTCTGGGCTGCAATGGTCCAGAGCACTGTAGCGCCAGTGTGCAGCATGTAAGGCATTGGTGGTTCAGTGGTAGAATTCTCGCCTGCCACGCGGGAGGCCCGGGTTCGATTCCCGGCCAATGCATGAGCGTTTTGCACATGTACCTTTCGTTGACTTTGAAGCATCGTGAAAAGGAAGAGACCGAACAAAAAAACAAGCCTTGATTGCCTTGCTTGCCTTATTTCTGCTACTAGCGATCACTCTGCTGATCCCTTTTAGTAGAAGGGGCCGCTGCGCCTTGACTGGAAGCAGGGCAATCTCAGATTATGCAAACAGCTCATAGAGGCCCAGCCCGAGTAGGTGCCAGTCTCACACGTCTGCAAAGGCCTTCAATGAGGCTTTCAGCAGAAGTCAAGAGTTTACGAGTGACCATTCGCATGGAACTGGCAGGTGTGTTAAATCAAGCGCTCTACCGCAGTAATGCTGCTTGTCAGGCATTGGTAGTTCAGTGGTAGAATTCTCGCTTCCCAAGCGGGAGGCCCGGGTTCGATTCCCGGCCAATGCATGGCACTTTTGTAGACGTGTCTCTTGATATTTTAAAAGGCATGGGAAAAGAAAAATGGAAACGGTAGATAAGATGATTGCATTGCTTGTCTGTTTTCTGCGCAAAGAAAGCACTCTGCTGCCCTCTTTTAGCAGAAGATGGAACGGCAGTTTCAACTTAAGGCGGGAAACCTATTATGCAAATAATTCCCAGAAGACCCCAGAAGCCCAGATTGAAAGGGTGTCAGCCTCGTGTGGCTGCAAAGATATCCCCTGAGTCCTGCGGTAGAAGTCTGGCTTTCCTGAGGCACGGTGCTCAGGGAACTGCACTCAGAGTAGCGACCCATACAAAGGCCACCCTCATCTACCAGTGTGCTTGCCTCTGTCCACTTTTCCTGTCTATAGAACCTGGCCGTTCGTGGCCGTTCGTGGCCAAGTGAGTGAGAAGGACTGCCAGGGCAGCGCAGCTCCCATTCACCCACCGGAGCTGGCGCCATCCTCATGTCACTGCAGTGCTCTGTTAAATCAGCTGCTCTGGGCTGCAATGGTCCAGAGCACTGTAGCGCCAGTGTGCAGCATGTAAGGCATTGGTGGTTCAGTGGTAGAATTCTCGCCTGCCACGCGGGAGGCCCGGGTTCGATTCCCGGCCAATGCATGAGCGTTTTGCACATGTACCTTTCGTTGACTTTGAAGCATCGTGAAAAGGAAGAGACAGAACAAAAAAACAAGCCTTGATTGCCTTGCTTGCCTTATTTCTGCTACTAGCGATCACTCTGCTGATCCCTTTTAGTAGAAGGGGCCGCTGCGCCTTGACTGGAAGCAGGGCAATCTCAGATTATGCAAACAGCTCATAGAGGCCCAGCCCGAGTAGGTGCCAGTCTCACACGTCTGCAAAGGCCTTCAATGAGGCTTTCAGCAGAAGTCAAGAGTTTACGAGTGACCATTCGCATGGAACTGGCAGGTGTGTTAAATCAAGTGCTCTACCGCAGTAATGCTGCTTGTCAGGCATTGGTAGTTCAGTGGTAGAATTCTCGCTTCCCAAGCGGGAGGCCCGGGTTCGATTCCCGGCCAATGCATGGCACTTTTGTAGACGTGTCTCTTGATATTTTAAAAGGCATGGGAAAAGAAAAATGGAAACGGTAGATAAGATGATTGCATTGCTTGTCTGTTTTCTGCGCAAAGAAAGCACTCTGCTGCCCTCTTTTAGCAGAAGATGGAACGGCAGTTTCAACTTAAGGCGGGAAACCTATTATGCAAATAATTCCCAGAAGACCCCAGAAGCCCAGATTGAAAGGGTGTCAGCCTCGTGTGGCTGCAAAGATATCCCCTGAGTCCTGCGGTAGAAGTCTGGCTTTCCTGAGGCACGGTGCTCAGGGAACTGCACTCAGAGTAGCGACCCATACAAAGGCCACCCTCATCTACCAGTGTGCTTGCCTCTGTCCACTTTTCCTGTCTATAGAACCTGGCCGTTCGTGGCCGTTCGTGGCCAAGTGAGTGAGAAGGACTGCCAGGGCAGCGCAGCTCCCATTCACCCACCGGAGCTGGCGCCATCCTCATGCCACTGCAGTGCTCTGTTAAATCAGCTGCTCTGGGCTGCAATGGTCCAGAGCACTGTAGCGCCAGTGTGCAGCATGTAAGGCATTGGTGGTTCAGTGGTAGAATTCTCGCCTGCCACGCGGGAGGCCCGGGTTCGATTCCCGGCCAATGCATGAGCGTTTTGCACATGTACCTTTCGTTGACTTTGAAGCATCGTGAAAAGGAAGAGACCGAACAAAAAAACAAGCCTTGATTGCCTTGCTTGCCTTATTTCTGCTACTAGCGATCACTCTGCTGATCCCTTTTAGTAGAAGGGGCCGCTGCGCCTTGACTGGAAGCAGGGCAATCTCAGATTATGCAAAACGCTCATAGAGGCCCAGCCCGAGTAGGTGCCAGTCTCACACGTCTGCAAAGGCCTTCAATGAGGCTTTCAGCAGAAGTCAAGAGTTTACGAGTGACCATTCGCATGGAACTGGCAGGTGTGTTAAATCAAGCGCTCTACCGCAGTAATGCTGCTTGTCAAGCATTGGTAGTTCAGTGGTAGAATTCTCGCTTCCCAAGCGGGAGGCCCGGGTTCGATTCCCGGCCAATGCATGGCACTTTTGTAGACGTGTCTCTTGATATTTTAAAAGGCATGGGAAAAGAAAAATGGAAACGGTAGATAAGATGATTGCATTGCTTGTCTGTTTTCTGCGCAAAGAAAGCAATCTGCTGCCCTCTTTTAGCAGAAGATGGAACTGCAGTTTCAACTTAAGGCGGGAAACCTTCTATTATGCAAATAATTCCCAGAAGACCCCAGAAGCCCAGATTGAAAGGGTGTCAGCCTCGTGTGGCTGCAAAGATATCCCCTGAGTCCTGCGGTAGAAGTCTGGCTTTCCTGAGGCACGGTGCTCAGGGAACTGCACTCAGAGTAGCGACCCATACAAAGGCCACCCTCATCTACCAGTGTGCTTGCCTCTGTCCACTTTTCCTGTCTATAGAACCTGGCCGTTCGTGGCCGTTCGTGGCCAAGTGAGTGAGAAGGACTGCCAGGGCAGCGCAGCTCCCATTCACCCACCGGAGCTGGCGCCATCCTCATGTCACTGCAGTGCTCTGTTAAATCAGCTGCTCTGGGCTGCAATGGTCCAGAGCACTGTAGCGCCAGTGTGCAGCATGTAAGGCATTGGTGGTTCAGTGGTAGAATTCTCGCCTGCCACGCGGGAGGCCCGGGTTCGATTCCCGGCCAATGCATGAGCGTTTTGCACATGTACCTTTCGTTGACTTTGAAGCATCGTGAAAAGGAAGAGACCGAACAAAAAAACAAGCCTTGATTGCCTTGCTTGCCTTATTTCTGCTACTAGCGATCACTCTGCTGATCCCTTTTAGTAGAAGGGGCCGCTGCGCCTTGGGAAGCAGGGCAATCTCAGATTATGCAAACAGCTCATAGAGGCCCAGCCCGAGTAGGTGCCAGTCTCACACGTCTGCAAAGGCCTTCAATGAGGCTTTCAGCAGAAGTCAAGAGTTTACGAGTGACCATTCGCATGGAACTGGCAGGTGTGTTAAATCAAGCGCTCTACCGCAGTAATGCTGCTTGTCAGGCATTGGTAGTTCAGTGGTAGAATTCTCGCTTCCCAAGCGGGAGGCCCGGGTTCGATTCCCGGCCAATGCATGGCACTTTTGTAGACGTGTCTCTTGATATTTTAAAAGGCATGGGAAAAGAAAAATGGAAACGGTAGATAAGATGATTGCATTGCTTGTCTGTTTTCTGCGCAAAGAAAGCACTCTGCTGCCCTCTTTTAGCAGAAGATGGAACGGCAGTTTCAACTTAAGGCGGGAAACCTATTATGCAAATAATTCCCAGAAGACCCCAGAAGCCCAGATTGAAAGGGTGTCAGCCTCGTGTGGCTGCAAAGATATACCCTGAGTCCTGCGGTAGAAGTCTGGCTTTCCTGAGGCACGGTGCTCAGGGAACTGCACTCAGAGTAGCGACCCATACAAAGGCCACCCTCATCTACCAGTGTGCTTGCCTCTGTCCACTTTTCCTGTCTATAGAATCTGGCCGTTCGTGGCCGTTCGTGGCCAAGTGAGTGAGAAGGACTGCCAGGGCAGCGCAGCTCCCATTCACCCACCGGAGCTGGCGCCATCCTCATGTCACTGCAGTGCTCTGTTAAATCAGCTGCTCTGGGCTGCAATGGTCCAGAGCACTGTAGCGCCAGTGTGCAGCATGTAAGGCATTGGTGGTTCAGTGGTAGAATTCTCGCCTGCCACGCGGGAGGCCCGGGTTCGATTCCCGGCCAATGCATGAGCGTTTTGCACATGTACCTTTCGTTGACTTTGAAGCATCGTGAAAAGGAAGAGACAGAACAAAAAAACAAGCCTTGATTGCCTTGCTTGCCTTATTTCTGCTACTAGCGATCACTCTGCTGATCCCTTTTAGTAGAAGGGGCCGCTGCGCCTTGACTGGAAGCAGGGCAATCTCAGATTATGCAAACAGCTCATAGAGGCCCAGCCCTAGTAGGTGCCAGTCTCACACGTCTGCAAAGGCCTTCAATGAGGCTTTCAGCAGAAGTCAAGAGTTTACGAGTGACCATTCGCATGGAACTGGCAGGTGTGTTAAATCAAGTGCTCTACCGCAGTAATGCTGCTTGTCAGGCATTGGTAGTTCAGTGGTAGAATTCTCGCTTCCCAAGCGGGAGGCCCGGGTTCGATTCCCGGCCAATGCATGGCACTTTTGTAGACGTGTCTCTTGATATTTTAAAAGGCATGGGAAAAGAAAAATGGAAACGGTAGATAAGATGATTGCATTGCTTGTCTGTTTTCTGCGCAAAGAAAGCACTCTGCTGCCCTCTTTTAGCAGAAGATGGAACGGCAGTTTCAACTTAAGGCGGGAAACCTATTATGCAAATAATTCCCAGAAGACCCCAGAAGCCCAGATTGAAAGGGTGTCAGCCTCGTGTGGCTGCAAAGATATCCCCTGAGTCCTGCGGTAGAAGTCTGGCTTTCCTGAGGCACGGTGCTCAGGGAACTGCACTCAGAGTAGCGACCCATACAAAGGCCACCCTCATCTACCAGTGTGCTTGCCTCTGTCCACTTTTCCTGTCTATAGAACCTGGCCGTTCGTGGCCGTTCGTGGCCAAGTGAGTGAGAAGGACTGCCAGGGCAGCGCAGCTCCCATTCACCCACCGGAGCTGGCGCCATCCTCATGCCACTGCAGTGCTCTGTTAAATCAGCTGCTCTGGGCTGCAATGGTCCAGAGCACTGTAGCGCCAGTGTGCAGCATGTAAGGCATTGGTGGTTCAGTGGTAGAATTCTCGCCTGCCACGCGGGAGGCCCGGGTTCGATTCCCGGCCAATGCATGAGCGTTTTGCACATGTACCTTTCGTTGACTTTGAAGCATCGTGAAAAGGAAGAGACCGAACAAAAAAACAAGCCTTGATTGCCTTGCTTGCCTTATTTCTGCTACTAGCGATCACTCTGCTGATCCCTTTTAGTAGAAGGGGCCGCTGCGCCTTGACTGGAAGCAGGGCAATCTCAGATTATGCAAAACGCTCATAGAGGCCCAGCCCGAGTAGGTGCCAGTCTCACACGTCTGCAAAGGCCTTCAATGAGGCTTTCAGCAGAAGTCAAGAGTTTACGAGTGACCATTCGCATGGAACTGGCAGGTGTGTTAAATCAAGCGCTCTACCGCAGTAATGCTGCTTGTCAAGCATTGGTAGTTCAGTGGTAGAATTCTCGCTTCCCAAGCGGGAGGCCCGGGTTCGATTCCCGGCCAATGCATGGCACTTTTGTAGACGTGTCTCTTGATATTTTAAAAGGCATGGGAAAAGAAAAATGGAAACGGTAGATAAGATGATTGCATTGCTTGTCTGTTTTCTGCGCAAAGAAAGCAATCTGCTGCCCTCTTTTAGCAGAAGATGGAACTGCAGTTTCAACTTAAGGCGGGAAACCTTCTATTATGCAAATAATTCCCAGAAGACCCCAGAAGCCCAGATTGAAAGGGTGTCAGCCTCGTGTGGCTGCAAAGATATCCCCTGAGTCCTGCGGTAGAAGTCTGGCTTTCCTGAGGCACGGTGCTCAGGGAACTGCACTCAGAGTAGCGACCCATACAAAGGCCACCCTCATCTACCAGTGTGCTTGCCTCTGTCCACTTTTCCTGTCTATAGAACCTGGCCGTTCGTGGCCAAGTGAGTGAGAAGGACTGCCAGGGCAGCGCAGCTCCCATTCACCCACCGGAGCTGGCGCCATCCTCATGTCACTGCAGTGCTCTGTTAAATCAGCTGCTCTGGGCTGCAATGGTCCAGAGCACTGTAGCGCCAGTGTGCAGCATGTAAGGCATTGGTGGTTCAGTGGTAGAATTCTCGCCTGCCACGCGGGAGGCCCGGGTTCGATTCCCGGCCAATGCATGAGCGTTTTGCACATGTACCTTTCGTTGACTTTGAAGCATCGTGAAAAGGAAGAGACCGAACAAAAAAACAAGCCTTGATTGCCTTGCTTGCCTTATTTCTGCTACTAGCGATCACTCTGCTGATCCCTTTTAGTAGAAGGGGCCGCTGCGCCTTGACTGGAAGCAGGGCAATCTCAGATTATGCAAACAGCTCATAGAGGCCCAGCCCGAGTAGGTGCCAGTCTCACACGTCTGCAAAGGCCTTCAATGAGGCTTTCAGCAGAAGTCAAGAGTTTACGAGTGACCATTCGCATGGAACTGGCAGGTGTGTTAAATCAAGCGCTCTACCGCAGTAATGCTGCTTGTCAGGCATTGGTAGTTCAGTGGTAGAATTCTCGCTTCCCAAGCGGGAGGCCCGGGTTCGATTCCCGGCCAATGCATGGCACTTTTGTAGACGTGTCTCTTGATATTTTAAAAGGCATGGGAAAAGAAAAATGGAAACGGTAGATAAGATGATTGCATTGCTTGTCTGTTTTCTGCGCAAAGAAAGCACTCTGCTGCCCTCTTTTAGCAGAAGATGGAACGGCAGTTTCAACTTAAGGCGGGAAACCTATTATGCAAATAATTCCCAGAAGACCCCAGAAGCCCAGATTGAAAGGGTGTCAGCCTCGTGTGGCTGCAAAGATATCCCCTGAGTCCTGCGGTAGAAGTCTGGCTTTCCTGAGGCACGGTGCTCAGGGAACTGCACTCAGAGTAGCGACCCATACAAAGGCCACCCTCATCTACCAGTGTGCTTGCCTCTGTCCACTTTTCCTGTCTATAGAACCTGGCCGTTCGTGGCCGTTCGTGGCCAAGTGAGTGAGAAGGACTGCCAGGGCAGCGCAGCTCCCATTCACCCACCGGAGCTGGCGCCATCCTCATGTCACTGCAGTGCTCTGTTAAATCAGCTGCTCTGGGCTGCAATGGTCCAGAGCACTGTAGCGCCAGTGTGCAGCATGTAAGGCATTGGTGGTTCAGTGGTAGAATTCTCGCCTGCCACGCGGGAGGCCCGGGTTCGATTCCCGGCCAATGCATGAGCGTTTTGCACATGTACCTTTCGTTGACTTTGAAGCATCGTGAAAAGGAAGAGACAGAACAAAAAAACAAGCCTTGATTGCCTTGCTTGCCTTATTTCTGCTACTAGCGATCACTCTGCTGATCCCTTTTAGTAGAAGGGGCCGCTGCGCCTTGACTGGAAGCAGGGCAATCTCAGATTATGCAAACAGCTCATAGAGGCCCAGCCCGAGTAGGTGCCAGTCTCACACGTCTGCAAAGGCCTTCAATGAGGCTTTCAGCAGAAGTCAAGAGTTTACGAGTGACCATTCGCATGGAACTGGCAGGTGTGTTAAATCAAGTGCTCTACCGCAGTAATGCTGCTTGTCAGGCATTGGTAGTTCAGTGGTAGAATTCTCGCTTCCCAAGCGGGAGGCCCGGGTTCGATTCCCGGCCAATGCATGGCACTTTTGTAGACGTGTCTCTTGATATTTTAAAAGGCATGGGAAAAGAAAAATGGAAACGGTAGATAAGATGATTGCATTGCTTGTCTGTTTTCTGCGCAAAGAAAGCACTCTGCTGCCCTCTTTTAGCAGAAGATGGAACGGCAGTTTCAACTTAAGGCGGGAAACCTATTATGCAAATAATTCCCAGAAGACCCCAGAAGCCCAGATTGAAAGGGTGTCAGCCTCGTGTGGCTGCAAAGATATCCCCTGAGTCCTGCGGTAGAAGTCTGGCTTTCCTGAGGCACGGTGCTCAGGGAACTGCACTCAGAGTAGCGACCCATACAAAGGCCACCCTCATCTACCAGTGTGCTTGCCTCTGTCCACTTTTCCTGTCTATAGAACCTGGCCGTTCGTGGCCGTTCGTGGCCAAGTGAGTGAGAAGGACTGCCAGGGCAGCGCAGCTCCCATTCACCCACCGGAGCTGGCGCCATCCTCATGTCACTGCAGTGCTCTGTTAAATCAGCTGCTCTGGGCTGCAATGGTCCAGAGCACTGTAGCGCCAGTGTGCAGCATGTAAGGCATTGGTGGTTCAGTGGTAGAATTCTCGCCTGCCACGCGGGAGGCCCGGGTTCGATTCCCGGCCAATGCATGAGTGTTTTGCACATGTACCTTTCGTTGACTTTGAAGCATCGTGAAAAGGAAGAGACGGAACAAAAAAACAAGCCTTGATTGCCTTGCTTGCCTTATTTCTGCTACTAGCGATCACTCTGCTGATCCCTTTTAGTAGAAGGGGCCGCTGCGCCTTGACTGGAAGCAGGGCAATCTCAGATTATGCAAAACGCTCATAGAGGCCCAGCCCGAGTAGGTGCCAGTCTCACACGTCTGCAAAGGCCTTCAATGAGGCTTTCAGCAGAAGTCAAGAGTTTACGAGTGACCATTCGCATGGAACTGGCAGGTGTGTTAAATCAAGCGCTCTACCGCAGTAATGCTGCTTGTCAAGCATTGGTAGTTCAGTGGTAGAATTCTCGCTTCCCAAGCGGGAGGCCTGGGTTCGATTCCCGGCCAATGCATGGCACTTTTGTAGACGTGTCTCTTGATATTTTAAAAGGCATGGGAAAAGAAAAATGGAAACGGTAGATAAGATGATTGCATTGCTTGTCTGTTTTCTGCGCAAAGAAAGCAATCTGCTGCCCTCTTTTAGCAGAAGATGGAACTGCAGTTTCAACTTAAGGCGGGAAACCTTCTATTATGCAAATAATTCCCAGAAGACCCCAGAAGCCCAGATTGAAAGGGTGTCAGCCTCGTGTGGCTGCAAAGATATCCCCTGAGTCCTGCGGTAGAAGTCTGGCTTTCCTGAGGCACGGTGCTCAGGGAACTGCACTCAGAGTAGCGACCCATACAAAGGCCACCCTCATCTACCAGTGTGCTTGCCTCTGTCCACTTTTCCTGTCTATAGAACCTGGCCGTTCGTGGCCGTTCGTGGCCAAGTGAGTGAGAAGGACTGCCAGGGCAGCGCAGCTCCCATTCACCCACCGGAGCTGGCGCCATCCTCATGTCACTGCAGTGCTCTGTTAAATCAGCTGCTCTGGGCTGCAATGGTCCAGAGCACTGTAGCGCCAGTGTGCAGCATGTAAGGCATTGGTGGTTCAGTGGTAGAATTCTCGCCTGCCACGCGGGAGGCCCGGGTTCGATTCCCGGCCAATGCATGAGCGTTTTGCACATGTACCTTTCGTTGACTTTGAAGCATCGTGAAAAGGAAGAGACCGAACAAAAAAACAAGCCTTGATTGCCTTGCTTGCCTTATTTCTGCTACTAGCGATCACTCTGCTGATCCCTTTTAGTAGAAGGGGCCGCTGCGCCTTGACTGGAAGCAGGGCAATCTCAGATTATGCAAACAGCTCATAGAGGCCCAGCCCGAGTAGGTGCCAGTCTCACACGTCTGCAAAGGCCTTCAATGAGGCTTTCAGCAGAAGTCAAGAGTTTACGAGTGACCATTCGCATGGAACTGGCAGGTGTGTTAAATCAAGCGCTCTACCGCAGTAATGCTGCTTGTCAGGCATTGGTAGTTCAGTGGTAGAATTCTCGCTTCCCAAGCGGGAGGCCCGGGTTCGATTCCCGGCCAATGCATGGCACTTTTGTAGACGTGTCTCTTGATATTTTAAAAGGCATGGGAAAAGAAAAATGGAAACGGTAGATAAGATGATTGCATTGCTTGTCTGTTTTCTGCGCAAAGAAAGCACTCTGCTGCCCTCTTTTAGCAGAAGATGGAACGGCAGTTTCAACTTAAGGCGGGAAACCTATTATGCAAATAATTCCCAGAAGACCCCAGAAGCCCAGATTGAAAGGGTGTCAGCCTCGTGTGGCTGCAAAGATATCCCCTGAGTCCTGCGGTAGAAGTCTGGCTTTCCTGAGGCACGGTGCTCAGGGAACTGCACTCAGAGTAGCGACCCATACAAAGGCCACCCTCATCTACCAGTGTGCTTGCCTCTGTCCACTTTTCCTGTCTATAGAACCTGGCCGTTCGTGGCCGTTCGTGGCCAAGTGAGTGAGAAGGACTGCCAGGGCAGCGCAGCTCCCATTCACCCACCGGAGCTGGCGCCATCCTCATGTCACTGCAGTGCTCTGTTAAATCAGCTGCTCTGGGCTGCAATGGTCCAGAGCACTGTAGCGCCAGTGTGCAGCATGTAAGGCATTGGTGGTTCAGTGGTAGAATTCTCGCCTGCCACGCGGGAGGCCCGGGTTCGATTCCCGGCCAATGCATGAGCGTTTTGCACATGTACCTTTCGTTGACTTTGAAGCATCGTGAAAAGGAAGAGACAGAACAAAAAAACAAGCCTTGATTGCCTTGCTTGCCTTATTTCTGCTACTAGCGATCACTCTGCTGATCCCTTTTAGTAGAAGGGGCCGCTGCGCCTTGACTGGAAGCAGGGCAATCTCAGATTATGCAAACAGCTCATAGAGGCCCAGCCCGAGTAGGTGCCAGTCTCACACGTCTGCAAAGGCCTTCAATGAGGCTTTCAGCAGAAGTCAAGAGTTTACGAGTGACCATTCGCATGGAACTGGCAGGTGTGTTAAATCAAGCGCTCTACCGCAGTAATGCTGCTTGTCAAGCATTGGTAGTTCAGTGGTAGAATTCTCGCTTCCCAAGCGGGAGGCCCGGGTTCGATTCCCGGCCAATGCATGGCACTTTTGTAGACGTGTCTCTTGATATTTTAAAAGGCATGGGAAAAGAAAAATGGAAACGGTAGATAAGATGATTGCATTGCTTGTCTGTTTTCTGCGCAAAGAAAGCAATCTGCTGCCCTCTTTTAGCAGAAGATGGAACTGCAGTTTCAACTTAAGGCGGGAAACCTTCTATTATGCAAATAATTCCCAGAAGACCCCAGAAGCCCAGATTGAAAGGGTGTCAGCCTCGTGTGGCTGCAAAGATATCCCCTGAGTCCTGCGGTAGAAGTCTGGCTTTCCTGAGGCACGGTGCTCAGGGAACTGCACTCAGAGTAGCGACCCATACAAAGGCCACCCTCATCTACCAGTGTGCTTGCCTCTGTCCACTTTTCCTGTCTATAGAACCTGGCCGTTCGTGGCCGTTCGTGGCCAAGTGAGTGAGAAGGACTGCCAGGGCAGCGCAGCTCCCATTCACCCACCGGAGCTGGCGCCATCCTCATGTCACTGCAGTGCTCTGTTAAATCAGCTGCTCTGGGCTGCAATGGTCCAGAGCACTGTAGCGCCAGTGTGCAGCATGTAAGGCATTGGTGGTTCAGTGGTAGAATTCTCGCCTGCCACGCGGGAGGCCCGGGTTCGATTCCCGGCCAATGCATGAGCGTTTTGCACATGTACCTTTCGTTGACTTTGAAGCATCGTGAAAAGGAAGAGACCGAACAAAAAAACAAGCCTTGATTGCCTTGCTTGCCTTATTTCTGCTACTAGCGATCACTCTGCTGATCCCTTTTAGTAGAAGGGGCCGCTGCGCCTTGACTGGAAGCAGGGCAATCTCAGATTATGCAAACAGCTCATAGAGGCCCAGCCCGAGTAGGTGCCAGTCTCACACGTCTGCAAAGGCCTTCAATGAGGCTTTCAGCAGAAGTCAAGAGTTTACGAGTGACCATTCGCATGGAACTGGCAGGTGTGTTAAATCAAGCGCTCTACCGCAGTAATGCTGCTTGTCAGGCATTGGTAGTTCAGTGGTAGAATTCTCGCTTCCCAAGCGGGAGGCCCGGGTTCGATTCCCGGCCAATGCATGGCACTTTTGTAGACGTGTCTCTTGATATTTTAAAAGGCATGGGAAAAGAAAAATGGAAACGGTAGATAAGATGATTGCATTGCTTGTCTGTTTTCTGCGCAAAGAAAGCACTCTGCTGCCCTCTTTTAGCAGAAGATGGAACGGCAGTTTCAACTTAAGGCGGGAAACCTATTATGCAAATAATTCCCAGAAGACCCCAGAAGCCCAGATTGAAAGGGTGTCAGCCTCGTGTGGCTGCAAAGATATCCCCTGAGTCCTGCGGTAGAAGTCTGGCTTTCCTGAGGCACGGTGCTCAGGGAACTGCACTCAGAGTAGCGACCCATACAAAGGCCACCCTCATCTACCAGTGTGCTTGCCTCTGTCCACTTTTCCTGTCTATAGAACCTGGCCGTTCGTGGCCGTTCGTGGCCAAGTGAGTGAGAAGGACTGCCAGGGCAGCGCAGCTCCCATTCACCCACCGGAGCTGGCGCCATCCTCATGTCACTGCAGTGCTCTGTTAAATCAGCTGCTCTGGAGGCCACCAGGGGGCGCGGGCAGGATGGACGCCTGAACGTCGAGCTCCGCACCCAGCCCCGGGTGAATCACGATTTATCGGCGAAACGAGGGTCCCATATACTACGCGACCCCCCCCAAAAGACGTGGAAGCCTGTGGCCCCCACCTGGGTCCAACTTTGGTTCCGATCCGACGCTCCTGTGCGGAGTTACACGGACCAAGGCGATATCGGCTGCCCCTCCCCCACGACCTGGCGCGGAGTGGCGCAGGAGACAGCACGAGCCGCGCCGCCCACGAATAGGCCCGAGAGGGTGAGCCCGCGGCGCTTCCTCCCCTGGGCATCCTCCGACTTGAAGAAAACCGTCCACCCACACAGGGAACGCACGCCCGGCGCCTCTGGTGCCCGAGGCCCGGCCTGACCCGGAGAAAGGCGGCGTCCGTCGTAAACTGGCCGACACGAACCCCTCATGAACTGGAGAGAGAACTTGCTGAAATATCAGTTTGTTCCCAAAGAAAGGACCATGGCCGCCGGTAGCCCCACCGTCCCACCCCCGGATCTGGGGGCTATCCAGAACAACATCCAAACGATTCTGGAGGAGATACGAGGTATGAGGACAGACATGGGGGCCAAACTGGCCGACCTCACCACCAAGGTCGCCACCCTAGAAGACCGCGTGGAGGGCGTCGAGAATAACCAACTTTCGGCGACACTCCTCGAAACCCAAATGGACATGAGACTCCGAGACATGGAAAGGCGCGAGGAAGAGCTTCGGTTCAAGGTTGACGACATGGAAAATAGGGAGAGGAGGAACAACCTTCGAATCTTTGGCCTGATGGAATCTGAGGGCGAATCCGTACAAGGACTTGAAGGCAAAGTGCACGATATCGTGAGGATCGCCCTGGGAACGGAAGACGTGGGGGCGACCAACTTCGACAGGGTGCACCGAGCGGGGGGGGGAGGCAGAGGCCCACGCTCGGTTCTGGTTCGGCTGCACTACTACAGGGACAAGATCAGAATCCTGGAAAAGGCGAGACATCTTGGCACCATACAGTACGGTGATTCAAAGGTATCCATCTTCCAAGACCTCTCGGCCCTAACCCTGTCAATGAGGAGGAAATGCGGCACACTCACAAGATGGTTGCAGGGAAAAGGAGTCCGATATCGGTGGGGTCACCCCTTCTATTTGGAGTTTGAGTGGCTAGGTGAGAAACACCACCTGGTGTCGGAGGAGGACATACGAAGAGCCACGGACGATCTGGTGAACGACCAGGCGGGCCATTCGGGCGCCCAGGAGGGAGGACCACGGGACCCCCCTAGGGGTCCCGACGGCCCAGGAAATCACAGTGGGAAATCTAAGGTCAAGGGGGCCCGAAAGTTTCGGAAAACCAGACACCCGTCGATGAACCCGGAAAATCACACTGACTCATGAAAATGACGTTCGATTGGAAGGAGAGAAAATCATGAGGTGAGAGACGATTCAGGGTACGGACGCAGGAGGCCCCGGGCCCACGAACTGCCTTGAACGGACACCGCGGCGGTGTCGCGTTTGGCCCACCGGACCTTGGGTCGGCAGACCATTATGTTAAAAAGTTAACTGTTTATTTGTGTTGCCCCGCGTTTGGGTTTCTGGTTGTGGGTTGAGGGCCCGGGCGGGGTCTCTGGTTTTTGTCTCGGTTAAGTGCACCGAAGGCCTGCAGGGGCCGACCTGAATCGGACTTGCGATCTGGGACTCTCCAGACACACGAAAACCCCGGGGCTGGGGTTGGAGTCCTTGGTGGTTCGTTGACCGGCCCCAACACATGTTGGGGAGAGTGGACGGACGCCTCAAGGTACAAGGGTGGGGAGGGGGGAGGGAAGACACGGGGAGGGGGGTCAGTTGCAAGGGGGGAGGGGATGGGGGGGATAACGGGGTAGTTTGGGGGACTCAGGGGGAAATTCAGTTCAGACCGCAAGAATACGCTTGGAAAGGGGCACTAAAATTCAATCACCACGAGGGGTTCAGAATACGCACACGGTATGATGACAACGATTGAAGGGAAGGTGGGCACGTTAAATGTCAAGGGTCTAAACTCTCAAAATAAAAGATCCCTCACGGGCAACATGTTCCGAAAACAACACCTGACGGTCCTATTTCTACAGGAAACACATTATAAGCGCGGGAGGGAATCCAGAATCAAGGGGAAAGACATCGGTAGCAACTATTGGGCTTCACACCCGACCTCGAAGAAGGAGGGGGTGGGCATTCTCCTGGGAAGGGCTCTCCAACTAACGGGGGTGGAAACCAAGAGGGGGTTTGGGGGTCGATTTCTGGGTGTCAAGGGGCTTTGCGAGGGGCAGCGAGTTACTCTCGCCACCGTATACGCGCCCAACACGGGCCAGGTGGAGTTCCTCACACGGATCTTTGGTGTCATGGATGAATGGGCCGAGGGGGCCATGATTCTCGGGGGTGATTTTAATCTCATAGCCGACCCCCAACTGGACTGGTGGTCCGCCAGAGGTGGGGTACCCAAGGGGATCACGAGGGATAACCTGGCCTTGCAGAACCTCTTGAAGGATCACTACTGGGTAGATGTTTGGCGCAAGGCGTACCCGGCCCAGGGTGGTTACACATTCTTTTCTCCCCCGCACTGCACCTACACCAGAATCGACCTTCTGTTGGCCTCAGAGGAGGGAGATGGGGCGATGACCCAACCAAAAGTCGAGACCATAACGTGGTCGGACCATGAACTACTTATAGCTAACTGGTCCCTGCCCATCGCCCCGAGATCGGCTCGATGGCGGTGCAACGACACGCTCCTTAGGGATCCAGTATTCCGTGAGTTCATGAAGCAGGAAATGCTGGCCTACTTCGAGACAAATGACACGGGGGAGACGGACATGTCCATGGTATGGGAAGCGGGGAAGGCCACCTTCAGAGGCCTCCTCATAGCGGAGGGCTCGAGGCGTAAAAGAGAGAGGGGCCTGATCGAGAGCAGACTCCGAGGGGAGCTGCAGATCTTGCGGGCCAGACTGGGAGTCCCGGGAGTGGACCGGAGGGCACTATTGGACGAGATGCAGGGCAAAAGACAGGAGCTCCATACGGTTCTCATAGGGGAGGTGGTTAAGAGGATGCGATATACCAAACAGAGATACTACGAACAGGGCGACAGGGTAGGCACTCTGCTGGCTCAGAGGTCGAGGGGGTGTAGAGTGGAGAGAGGGATTACCCGGTTGACCGACGAAGAGGGCAGGGTTCATGGGAACCGGCATGAAGTGACGGAATGCTTTGCTGAGTACTACAGCAAACTCTATTCTAGGCAAGCGGGCGAATCTCGGGAGGACATTGCCTCCTACCTGGCAGAACACCCCCTCCCCAAACTGACCGACCAGGACTTGGAGGCCCTCGAGGGGGAAATTTCAGAAGAGGAGGTGGAGGGAGCCATCAAGAGACTGAAGGCCGGAAAGGCTCCTGGCCTTGACGGCTACACAGCGGATTTCTATAAACAGACCCAGTCCACCTTAGTGAAGCCCCTGACCAAATTGTTCAACCAAATTAGAGGCAACGACACGATCCCCCCGACTTTCCTACAGGCCCTCATCACCGTCATACCTAAACCTGGTAAAGACCGGGCAGCTTGTGGGTCTTACAGACCCATTTCACTTCTCAACTTAGATGCCAAGATCTTTGCTAGGATCCTGGCCTCCAGATTGGAAAACTCCCTCCCACGCCTGATACATCCTGATCAGGCGGGATTCGTCCTCAATAGACAGGGTTCCGATAATTTAAGGAAGACCCTCCATGTATTGGCCACGACCGAGGCCAGGAATGAAGGCGCTCTCCTACTGGCTCTTGACGCGGAGAAGGCCTTTGACAGGGTCAGCTGGGCTTTCATGAGGGAGGTTCTCTTGTCAGTGGGGATGGGTCCAAGGTGGTTGGGATGGATATCCGCGCTCTACTCCTCCCCCTCGGCCAGAGTGGTGGCTAACGGGATTGAGTCTAGGGAATTCCCCCTTGAACGTGGCACGAGGCAGGGATGCCCCCTGTCTCCGTTAATCTACGCATTGGTGATGGAACCGTGGGCAATCTCGATCCGCAATGATGCGGACATCAGTGGTGTACAGATGGGGGATATGCACTGCAAGATCTGCCTCTTTGCGGATGACGCCCTGCTCTATGTCACCAGACCGTCCCAAACAATCCCTCGGGTTCTGCAGGGCCTCGCAAGATATGGAGAACTATCGGGGTATAAGGTTAATTTGGACAAATCGGTCGCATTCATGGGTGGGAACCTGCCAGACACGGAGGTGACCTTTGTGGAGGGTCTCCCCTTCAAGCGGAGCGATGAGGGGTTCCGTTACTTGGGAGTCCAAATCACACGTAACCTTGAGGACCTGTATGGGGCCAACTTCCCCCCCCTCTGGTCAGCAATCAGGAGAGACATAGAAAGGTGGGCGGGAACGGGTCTCTCATGGATGGCACGCCTTAACCTTATAAAAATGGTTATCCTCCCAAAATTTCTGTTTCTCTTTCAAATGCTCCCGGTCCAAGTCCCCAAGGCCTTTTTTGACGAGACAAAACGCATCCTCCTTAGATTCCTCTGGCAGGGCAAAAAACACAGGATTTCATACGAGGTTCTGACTAGGACCAAGGAAGATGGAGGGGTGGGCTACCCTGATCTCGAGACGTATTATAGGGCTTCCCAGTTGAGGATCCTGGTCGATCACTTCTCACCGGGACCGAAAAAACAGTGGGTAGCCATGGACAATAGGCCCCTGGCGCCCGTCACACTAGAGGAATGGCTCTGGGTCCCAAGGAGAACGATCCCCAGATCAGTCTTGAACCACCCGATTCTAAGAGTACTGTGGTCCCTGTGGAGAGAGGGAGGTTACTATAGATGGCTCACGACATGGCCCTCCCCCTTGAGCTGCATCTGGGCCCCTCCTTTCCTGGCCAAAATAGCGGAACCAGCAGCCTACCAGACATGGTTCGAGGCGGGCCTTAGTAGGACCGGCCAGTTGTGGGTGGGGGGCTCCTTCCTCCCCTTGAAGGACCTTGAGGAAGCCCTGGGAATAGGCACGCTTTCCCCGTTCCGATATCTTCAGCTTAAGGGTGCCCTCACGGAACCATCTTGGGGTGATACCCTCAGGAGGGAACTCACAGACTTTGAAAAACTCCTTCTGACCGCAAGGGGCTCCAAGGGGATAATCTCCCGCCTATACAAGCTCTTTCTGTTCTCCATCCCCCGAGACCCGCCACCAGCACGCATACAATGGGGTAGGGACCTGGGCGAGGAAATTGATGACGAGAGATGGACAGAGATGTGTAGACGGGCCAATCGATCCACATCCTCCCTCCAATATCGCCATCAGGCCCTCAAGATATTACATAGATGGCACTACCCCCCGCAAAGAATAGCCAAAATGCGTCCAGGATATGACCCACACTGTTGGAAATGTAGGACAGAGAGAGGTGACTATATCCACATGTGGTGGGGATGCCCAGTGGTCCAGAAATACTGGGACAAGGTGCGGACCTGGATCAAAGGGGTAGATGGGATAGAACGAGTATCCTGCCCGTGGCTCTTCCTCTTCGGGATTAGTAACGAAGAGGACCGGGGTAACACTCATGATCACATGCTCCAGGTGATGCTGGTAGCAGCTAGATGCTGTCTAGCGCAGAAATGGAAACACCCGAGAATGCCAGGGGAAAAAACCTGGGTGACCAAAGTAAGGGCCATCTACGACATGGAGTTCCTCACACACCTGCTCGATGAGTCTAAGTCCAGTATCGAGGAAATTTGGCTCCCCTTCTTTGATAAGTACGGCCGAGTGGTCTAGGTCCTGAAGACTGAGCTGAGGGATTCCCCTCCTCCCCACGGATGTGGGACCATGGGCCAAGGACCCGGCTGAGAACTGAACTCGTTTGGCCCATATGACTTTGGCGTGCCACACGCATATTGTATTGACGCCTCCATCATTAAGAGAGCCCGTTGTGCAAGTGTTTATCAAGGCTATGTAAGCGCGAACTGAAGGGGGGTGGGGGGAGGGAGAGGGAGGGGGGGGGGCATGGGGTGTGTTTCGTCTGGTTTTCTCTTTATGTTAACTCACATTAATAAATGCAATGCAAGAATGTAACCTCGTTATGCACCAAGGAAACTTAATAAAATTGATTTTCAAAAAAAAAAATCAGCTGCTCTGGGCTGCAATGGTCCAGAGCACTGTAGCGCCAGTGTGCAGCATGTAAGGCATTGGTGGTTCAGTGGTAGAATTCTCGCCTGCCACGCGGGAGGCCCGGGTTCGATTCCCGGCCAATGCATGAGCGTTTTGCACATGTACCTTTCGTTGACTTTGAAGCATCGTGAAAAGGAAGAGACAGAACAAAAAAACAAGCCTTGATTGCCTTGCTTGCCTTATTTCTGCTACTAGCGATCACTCTGCTGATCCCTTTTAGTAGAAGGGGCCGCTGCGCCTTGACTGGAAGCAGGGCAATCTCAGATTATGCAAACAGCTCATAGAGGCCCAGCCCGAGTAGGTGCCAGTCTCACACGTCTGCAAAGGCCTTCAATGAGGCTTTCAGCAGAAGTCAAGAGTTTACGAGTGACCATTCGCATGGAACTGGCAGGTGTGTTAAATCAAGTGCTCTACCGCAGTAATGCTGCTTGTCAGGCATTGGTAGTTCAGTGGTAGAATTCTCGCTTCCCAAGCGGGAGGCCCGGGTTCGATTCCCGGCCAATGCATGGCACTTTTGTAGACGTGTCTCTTGATATTTTAAAAGGCATGGGAAAAGAAAAATGGAAACGGTAGATAAGATGATTGCATTGCTTGTCTGTTTTCTGCGCAAAGAAAGCACTCTGCTGCCCTCTTTTAGCAGAAGATGGAACGGCAGTTTCAACTTAAGGCGGGAAACCTATTATGCAAATAATTCCCAGAAGACCCCAGAAGCCCAGATTGAAAGGGTGTCAGCCTCGTGTGGCTGCAAAGATATCCCCTGAGTCCTGCGGTAGAAGTCTGGCTTTCCTGAGGCACGGTGCTCAGGGAACTGCACTCAGAGTAGCGACCCATACAAAGGCCACCCTCATCTACCAGTGTGCTTGCCTCTGTCCACTTTTCCTGTCTATAGAACCTGGCCGTTCGTGGCCGTTCGTGGCCAAGTGAGTGAGAAGGACTGCCAGGGCAGCGCAGCTCCCATTCACCCACCGGAGCTGGCGCCATCCTCATGTCACTGCAGTGCTCTGTTAAATCAGCTGCTCTGGGCTGCAATGGTCCAGAGCACTGTAGCGCCAGTGTGCAGCATGTAAGGCATTGGTGGTTCAGTGGTAGAATTCTCGCCTGCCACGCGGGAGGCCCGGGTTCGATTCCCGGCCAATGCATGAGTGTTTTGCACATGTACCTTTCGTTGACTTTGAAGCATCGTGAAAAGGAAGAGACCGAACAAAAAAACAAGCCTTGATTGCCTTGCTTGCCTTATTTCTGCTACTAGCGATCACTCTGCTGATCCCTTTTAGTAGAAGGGGCCGCTGCGCCTTGACTGGAAGCAGGGCAATCTCAGATTATGCAAAACGCTCATAGAGGCCCAGCCCGAGTAGGTGCCAGTCTCACACGTCTGCAAAGGCCTTCAATGAGGCTTTCAGCAGAAGTCAAGAGTTTACGAGTGACCATTCGCATGGAACTGGCAGGTGTGTTAAATCAAGCGCTCTACCGCAGTAATGCTGCTTGTCAAGCATTGGTAGTTCAGTGGTAGAATTCTCGCTTCCCAAGCGGGAGGCCTGGGTTCGATTCCCGGCCAATGCATGGCACTTTTGTAGACGTGTCTCTTGATATTTTAAAAGGCATGGGAAAAGAAAAATGGAAACGGTAGATAAGATGATTGCATTGCTTGTCTGTTTTCTGCGCAAAGAAAGCAATCTGCTGCCCTCTTTTAGCAGAAGATGGAACTGCAGTTTCAACTTAAGGCGGGAAACCTTCTATTATGCAAATAATTCCCAGAAGACCCCAGAAGCCCAGATTGAAAGGGTGTCAGCCTCGTGTGGCTGCAAAGATATCCCCTGAGTCCTGCGGTAGAAGTCTGGCTTTCCTGAGGCACGGTGCTCAGGGAACTGCACTCAGAGTAGCGACCCATACAAAGGCCACCCTCATCTACCAGTGTGCTTGCCTCTGTCCACTTTTCCTGTCTATAGAACCTGGCCGTTCGTGGCCGTTCGTGGCCAAGTGAGTGAGAAGGACTGCCAGGGCAGCGCAGCTCCCATTCACCCACCGGAGCTGGCGCCATCCTCATGTCACTGCAGTGCTCTGTTAAATCAGCTGCTCTGGGCTGCAATGGTCCAGAGCACTGTAGCGCCAGTGTGCAGCATGTAAGGCATTGGTGGTTCAGTGGTAGAATTCTCGCCTGCCACGCGGGAGGCCCGGGTTCGATTCCCGGCCAATGCATGAGCGTTTTGCACATGTACCTTTCGTTGACTTTGAAGCATCGTGAAAAGGAAGAGACAGAACAAAAAAACAAGCCTTGATTGCCTTGCTTGCCTTATTTCTGCTACTAGCGATCACTCTGCTGATCCCTTTTAGTAGAAGGGGCCGCTGCGCCTTGACTGGAAGCAGGGCAATCTCAGATTATGCAAACAGCTCATAGAGGCCCAGCCCGAGTAGGTGCCAGTCTCACACGTCTGCAAAGGCCTTCAATGAGGCTTTCAGCAGAAGTCAAGAGTTTACGAGTGACCATTCGCATGGAACTGGCAGGTGTGTTAAATCAAGCGCTCTACCGCAGTAATGCTGCTTGTCAAGCATTGGTAGTTCAGTGGTAGAATTCTCGCTTCCCAAGCGGGAGGCCCGGGTTCGATTCCCGGCCAATGCATGGCACTTTTGTAGACGTGTCTCTTGATATTTTAAAAGGCATGGGAAAAGAAAAATGGAAACGGTAGATAAGATGATTGCATTGCTTGTCTGTTTTCTGCGCAAAGAAAGCAATCTGCTGCCCTCTTTTAGCAGAAGATGGAACTGCAGTTTCAACTTAAGGCGGGAAACCTTCTATTATGCAAATAATTCCCAGAAGACCCCAGAAGCCCAGATTGAAAGGGTGTCAGCCTCGTGTGGCTGCAAAGATATCCCCTGAGTCCTGCGGTAGAAGTCTGGCTTTCCTGAGGCACGGTGCTCAGGGAACTGCACTCAGAGTAGCGACCCATACAAAGGCCACCCTCATCTACCAGTGTGCTTGCCTCTGTCCACTTTTCCTGTCTATAGAACCTGGCCGTTCGTGGCCGTTCGTGGCCAAGTGAGTGAGAAGGACTGCCAGGGCAGCGCAGCTCCCATTCACCCACCGGAGCTGGCGCCATCCTCATGTCACTGCAGTGCTCTGTTAAATCAGCTGCTCTGGGCTGCAATGGTCCAGAGCACTGTAGCGCCAGTGTGCAGCATGTAAGGCATTGGTGGTTCAGTGGTAGAATTCTCGCCTGCCACGCGGGAGGCCCGGGTTCGATTCCCGGCCAATGCATGAGCGTTTTGCACATGTACCTTTCGTTGACTTTGAAGCATCGTGAAAAGGAAGAGACCGAACAAAAAAACAAGCCTTGATTGCCTTGCTTGCCTTATTTCTGCTACTAGCGATCACTCTGCTGATCCCTTTTAGTAGAAGGGGCCGCTGCGCCTTGACTGGAAGCAGGGCAATCTCAGATTATGCAAACAGCTCATAGAGGCCCAGCCCGAGTAGGTGCCAGTCTCACACGTCTGCAAAGGCCTTCAATGAGGCTTTCAGCAGAAGTCAAGAGTTTACGAGTGACCATTCGCATGGAACTGGCAGGTGTGTTAAATCAAGCGCTCTACCGCAGTAATGCTGCTTGTCAGGCATTGGTAGTTCAGTGGTAGAATTCTCGCTTCCCAAGCGGGAGGCCCGGGTTCGATTCCCGGCCAATGCATGGCACTTTTGTAGACGTGTCTCTTGATATTTTAAAAGGCATGGGAAAAGAAAAATGGAAACGGTAGATAAGATGATTGCATTGCTTGTCTGTTTTCTGCGCAAAGAAAGCACTCTGCTGCCCTCTTTTAGCAGAAGATGGAACGGCAGTTTCAACTTAAGGCGGGAAACCTATTATGCAAATAATTCCCAGAAGACCCCAGAAGCCCAGATTGAAAGGGTGTCAGCCTCGTGTGGCTGCAAAGATATCCCCTGAGTCCTGCGGTAGAAGTCTGGCTTTCCTGAGGCACGGTGCTCAGGGAACTGCACTCAGAGTAGCGACCCATACAAAGGCCACCCTCATCTACCAGTGTGCTTGCCTCTGTCCACTTTTCCTGTCTATAGAACCTGGCCGTTCGTGGCCGTTCGTGGCCAAGTGAGTGAGAAGGACTGCCAGGGCAGCGCAGCTCCCATTCACCCACCGGAGCTGGCGCCATCCTCATGTCACTGCAGTGCTCTGTTAAATCAGCTGCTCTGGAGGCCACCAGGGGGCGCGGGCAGGATGGACGCCTGAACGTCGAGCTCCGCACCCAGCCCCGGGTGAATCACGATTTATCGGCGAAACGAGGGTCCCATATACTACGCGACCCCCCCCAAAAGACGTGGAAGCCTGTGGCCCCCACCTGGGTCCAACTTTGGTTCCGATCCGACGCTCCTGTGCGGAGTTACACGGACCAAGGCGATATCGGCTGCCCCTCCCCCACGACCTGGCGCGGAGTGGCGCAGGAGACAGCACGAGCCGCGCCGCCCACGAATAGGCCCGAGAGGGTGAGCCCGCGGCGCTTCCTCCCCTGGGCATCCTCCGACTTGAAGAAAACCGTCCACCCACACAGGGAACGCACGCCCGGCGCCTCTGGTGCCCGAGGCCCGGCCTGACCCGGAGAAAGGCGGCGTCCGTCGTAAACTGGCCGACACGAACCCCTCATGAACTGGAGAGAGAACTTGCTGAAATATCAGTTTGTTCCCAAAGAAAGGACCATGGCCGCCGGTAGCCCCACCGTCCCACCCCCGGATCTGGGGGCTATCCAGAACAACATCCAAACGATTCTGGAGGAGATACGAGGTATGAGGACAGACATGGGGGCCAAACTGGCCGACCTCACCACCAAGGTCGCCACCCTAGAAGACCGCGTGGAGGGCGTCGAGAATAACCAACTTTCGGCGACACTCCTCGAAACCCAAATGGACATGAGACTCCGAGACATGGAAAGGCGCGAGGAAGAGCTTCGGTTCAAGGTTGACGACATGGAAAATAGGGAGAGGAGGAACAACCTTCGAATCTTTGGCCTGATGGAATCTGAGGGCGAATCCGTACAAGGACTTGAAGGCAAAGTGCACGATATCGTGAGGATCGCCCTGGGAACGGAAGACGTGGGGGCGACCAACTTCGACAGGGTGCACCGAGCGGGGGGGGGAGGCAGAGGCCCACGCTCGGTTCTGGTTCGGCTGCACTACTACAGGGACAAGATCAGAATCCTGGAAAAGGCGAGACATCTTGGCACCATACAGTACGGTGATTCAAAGGTATCCATCTTCCAAGACCTCTCGGCCCTAACCCTGTCAATGAGGAGGAAATGCGGCACACTCACAAGATGGTTGCAGGGAAAAGGAGTCCGATATCGGTGGGGTCACCCCTTCTATTTGGAGTTTGAGTGGCTAGGTGAGAAACACCACCTGGTGTCGGAGGAGGACATACGAAGAGCCACGGACGATCTGGTGAACGACCAGGCGGGCCATTCGGGCGCCCAGGAGGGAGGACCACGGGACCCCCCTAGGGGTCCCGACGGCCCAGGAAATCACAGTGGGAAATCTAAGGTCAAGGGGGCCCGAAAGTTTCGGAAAACCAGACACCCGTCGATGAACCCGGAAAATCACACTGACTCATGAAAATGACGTTCGATTGGAAGGAGAGAAAATCATGAGGTGAGAGACGATTCAGGGTACGGACGCAGGAGGCCCCGGGCCCACGAACTGCCTTGAACGGACACCGCGGCGGTGTCGCGTTTGGCCCACCGGACCTTGGGTCGGCAGACCATTATGTTAAAAAGTTAACTGTTTATTTGTGTTGCCCCGCGTTTGGGTTTCTGGTTGTGGGTTGAGGGCCCGGGCGGGGTCTCTGGTTTTTGTCTCGGTTAAGTGCACCGAAGGCCTGCAGGGGCCGACCTGAATCGGACTTGCGATCTGGGACTCTCCAGACACACGAAAACCCCGGGGCTGGGGTTGGAGTCCTTGGTGGTTCGTTGACCGGCCCCAACACATGTTGGGGAGAGTGGACGGACGCCTCAAGGTACAAGGGTGGGGAGGGGGGAGGGAAGACACGGGGAGGGGGGTCAGTTGCAAGGGGGGAGGGGATGGGGGGGATAACGGGGTAGTTTGGGGGACTCAGGGGGAAATTCAGTTCAGACCGCAAGAATACGCTTGGAAAGGGGCACTAAAATTCAATCACCACGAGGGGTTCAGAATACGCACACGGTATGATGACAACGATTGAAGGGAAGGTGGGCACGTTAAATGTCAAGGGTCTAAACTCTCAAAATAAAAGATCCCTCACGGGCAACATGTTCCGAAAACAACACCTGACGGTCCTATTTCTACAGGAAACACATTATAAGCGCGGGAGGGAATCCAGAATCAAGGGGAAAGACATCGGTAGCAACTATTGGGCTTCACACCCGACCTCGAAGAAGGAGGGGGTGGGCATTCTCCTGGGAAGGGCTCTCCAACTAACGGGGGTGGAAACCAAGAGGGGGTTTGGGGGTCGATTTCTGGGTGTCAAGGGGCTTTGCGAGGGGCAGCGAGTTACTCTCGCCACCGTATACGCGCCCAACACGGGCCAGGTGGAGTTCCTCACACGGATCTTTGGTGTCATGGATGAATGGGCCGAGGGGGCCATGATTCTCGGGGGTGATTTTAATCTCATAGCCGACCCCCAACTGGACTGGTGGTCCGCCAGAGGTGGGGTACCCAAGGGGATCACGAGGGATAACCTGGCCTTGCAGAACCTCTTGAAGGATCACTACTGGGTAGATGTTTGGCGCAAGGCGTACCCGGCCCAGGGTGGTTACACATTCTTTTCTCCCCCGCACTGCACCTACACCAGAATCGACCTTCTGTTGGCCTCAGAGGAGGGAGATGGGGCGATGACCCAACCAAAAGTCGAGACCATAACGTGGTCGGACCATGAACTACTTATAGCTAACTGGTCCCTGCCCATCGCCCCGAGATCGGCTCGATGGCGGTGCAACGACACGCTCCTTAGGGATCCAGTATTCCGTGAGTTCATGAAGCAGGAAATGCTGGCCTACTTCGAGACAAATGACACGGGGGAGACGGACATGTCCATGGTATGGGAAGCGGGGAAGGCCACCTTCAGAGGCCTCCTCATAGCGGAGGGCTCGAGGCGTAAAAGAGAGAGGGGCCTGATCGAGAGCAGACTCCGAGGGGAGCTGCAGATCTTGCGGGCCAGACTGGGAGTCCCGGGAGTGGACCGGAGGGCACTATTGGACGAGATGCAGGGCAAAAGACAGGAGCTCCATACGGTTCTCATAGGGGAGGTGGTTAAGAGGATGCGATATACCAAACAGAGATACTACGAACAGGGCGACAGGGTAGGCACTCTGCTGGCTCAGAGGTCGAGGGGGTGTAGAGTGGAGAGAGGGATTACCCGGTTGACCGACGAAGAGGGCAGGGTTCATGGGAACCGGCATGAAGTGACGGAATGCTTTGCTGAGTACTACAGCAAACTCTATTCTAGGCAAGCGGGCGAATCTCGGGAGGACATTGCCTCCTACCTGGCAGAACACCCCCTCCCCAAACTGACCGACCAGGACTTGGAGGCCCTCGAGGGGGAAATTTCAGAAGAGGAGGTGGAGGGAGCCATCAAGAGACTGAAGGCCGGAAAGGCTCCTGGCCTTGACGGCTACACAGCGGATTTCTATAAACAGACCCAGTCCACCTTAGTGAAGCCCCTGACCAAATTGTTCAACCAAATTAGAGGCAACGACACGATCCCCCCGACTTTCCTACAGGCCCTCATCACCGTCATACCTAAACCTGGTAAAGACCGGGCAGCTTGTGGGTCTTACAGACCCATTTCACTTCTCAACTTAGATGCCAAGATCTTTGCTAGGATCCTGGCCTCCAGATTGGAAAACTCCCTCCCACGCCTGATACATCCTGATCAGGCGGGATTCGTCCTCAATAGACAGGGTTCCGATAATTTAAGGAAGACCCTCCATGTATTGGCCACGACCGAGGCCAGGAATGAAGGCGCTCTCCTACTGGCTCTTGACGCGGAGAAGGCCTTTGACAGGGTCAGCTGGGCTTTCATGAGGGAGGTTCTCTTGTCAGTGGGGATGGGTCCAAGGTGGTTGGGATGGATATCCGCGCTCTACTCCTCCCCCTCGGCCAGAGTGGTGGCTAACGGGATTGAGTCTAGGGAATTCCCCCTTGAACGTGGCACGAGGCAGGGATGCCCCCTGTCTCCGTTAATCTACGCATTGGTGATGGAACCGTGGGCAATCTCGATCCGCAATGATGCGGACATCAGTGGTGTACAGATGGGGGATATGCACTGCAAGATCTGCCTCTTTGCGGATGACGCCCTGCTCTATGTCACCAGACCGTCCCAAACAATCCCTCGGGTTCTGCAGGGCCTCGCAAGATATGGAGAACTATCGGGGTATAAGGTTAATTTGGACAAATCGGTCGCATTCATGGGTGGGAACCTGCCAGACACGGAGGTGACCTTTGTGGAGGGTCTCCCCTTCAAGCGGAGCGATGAGGGGTTCCGTTACTTGGGAGTCCAAATCACACGTAACCTTGAGGACCTGTATGGGGCCAACTTCCCCCCCCTCTGGTCAGCAATCAGGAGAGACATAGAAAGGTGGGCGGGAACGGGTCTCTCATGGATGGCACGCCTTAACCTTATAAAAATGGTTATCCTCCCAAAATTTCTGTTTCTCTTTCAAATGCTCCCGGTCCAAGTCCCCAAGGCCTTTTTTGACGAGACAAAACGCATCCTCCTTAGATTCCTCTGGCAGGGCAAAAAACACAGGATTTCATACGAGGTTCTGACTAGGACCAAGGAAGATGGAGGGGTGGGCTACCCTGATCTCGAGACGTATTATAGGGCTTCCCAGTTGAGGATCCTGGTCGATCACTTCTCACCGGGACCGAAAAAACAGTGGGTAGCCATGGACAATAGGCCCCTGGCGCCCGTCACACTAGAGGAATGGCTCTGGGTCCCAAGGAGAACGATCCCCAGATCAGTCTTGAACCACCCGATTCTAAGAGTACTGTGGTCCCTGTGGAGAGAGGGAGGTTACTATAGATGGCTCACGACATGGCCCTCCCCCTTGAGCTGCATCTGGGCCCCTCCTTTCCTGGCCAAAATAGCGGAACCAGCAGCCTACCAGACATGGTTCGAGGCGGGCCTTAGTAGGACCGGCCAGTTGTGGGTGGGGGGCTCCTTCCTCCCCTTGAAGGACCTTGAGGAAGCCCTGGGAATAGGCACGCTTTCCCCGTTCCGATATCTTCAGCTTAAGGGTGCCCTCACGGAACCATCTTGGGGTGATACCCTCAGGAGGGAACTCACAGACTTTGAAAAACTCCTTCTGACCGCAAGGGGCTCCAAGGGGATAATCTCCCGCCTATACAAGCTCTTTCTGTTCTCCATCCCCCGAGACCCGCCACCAGCACGCATACAATGGGGTAGGGACCTGGGCGAGGAAATTGATGACGAGAGATGGACAGAGATGTGTAGACGGGCCAATCGATCCACATCCTCCCTCCAATATCGCCATCAGGCCCTCAAGATATTACATAGATGGCACTACCCCCCGCAAAGAATAGCCAAAATGCGTCCAGGATATGACCCACACTGTTGGAAATGTAGGACAGAGAGAGGTGACTATATCCACATGTGGTGGGGATGCCCAGTGGTCCAGAAATACTGGGACAAGGTGCGGACCTGGATCAAAGGGGTAGATGGGATAGAACGAGTATCCTGCCCGTGGCTCTTCCTCTTCGGGATTAGTAACGAAGAGGACCGGGGTAACACTCATGATCACATGCTCCAGGTGATGCTGGTAGCAGCTAGATGCTGTCTAGCGCAGAAATGGAAACACCCGAGAATGCCAGGGGAAAAAACCTGGGTGACCAAAGTAAGGGCCATCTACGACATGGAGTTCCTCACACACCTGCTCGATGAGTCTAAGTCCAGTATCGAGGAAATTTGGCTCCCCTTCTTTGATAAGTACGGCCGAGTGGTCTAGGTCCTGAAGACTGAGCTGAGGGATTCCCCTCCTCCCCACGGATGTGGGACCATGGGCCAAGGACCCGGCTGAGAACTGAACTCGTTTGGCCCATATGACTTTGGCGTGCCACACGCATATTGTATTGACGCCTCCATCATTAAGAGAGCCCGTTGTGCAAGTGTTTATCAAGGCTATGTAAGCGCGAACTGAAGGGGGGTGGGGGGAGGGAGAGGGAGGGGGGGGGGCATGGGGTGTGTTTCGTCTGGTTTTCTCTTTATGTTAACTCACATTAATAAATGCAATGCAAGAATGTAACCTCGTTATGCACCAAGGAAACTTAATAAAATTGATTTTCAAAAAAAAAAATCAGCTGCTCTGGGCTGCAATGGTCCAGAGCACTGTAGCGCCAGTGTGCAGCATGTAAGGCATTGGTGGTTCAGTGGTAGAATTCTCGCCTGCCACGCGGGAGGCCCGGGTTCGATTCCCGGCCAATGCATGAGCGTTTTGCACATGTACCTTTCGTTGACTTTGAAGCATCGTGAAAAGGAAGAGACAGAACAAAAAAACAAGCCTTGATTGCCTTGCTTGCCTTATTTCTGCTACTAGCGATCACTCTGCTGATCCCTTTTAGTAGAAGGGGCCGCTGCGCCTTGACTGGAAGCAGGGCAATCTCAGATTATGCAAACAGCTCATAGAGGCCCAGCCCGAGTAGGTGCCAGTCTCACACGTCTGCAAAGGCCTTCAATGAGGCTTTCAGCAGAAGTCAAGAGTTTACGAGTGACCATTCGCATGGAACTGGCAGGTGTGTTAAATCAAGTGCTCTACCGCAGTAATGCTGCTTGTCAGGCATTGGTAGTTCAGTGGTAGAATTCTCGCTTCCCAAGCGGGAGGCCCGGGTTCGATTCCCGGCCAATGCATGGCACTTTTGTAGACGTGTCTCTTGATATTTTAAAAGGCATGGGAAAAGAAAAATGGAAACGGTAGATAAGATGATTGCATTGCTTGTCTGTTTTCTGCGCAAAGAAAGCACTCTGCTGCCCTCTTTTAGCAGAAGATGGAACGGCAGTTTCAACTTAAGGCGGGAAACCTATTATGCAAATAATTCCCAGAAGACCCCAGAAGCCCAGATTGAAAGGGTGTCAGCCTCGTGTGGCTGCAAAGATATCCCCTGAGTCCTGCGGTAGAAGTCTGGCTTTCCTGAGGCACGGTGCTCAGGGAACTGCACTCAGAGTAGCGACCCATACAAAGGCCACCCTCATCTACCAGTGTGCTTGCCTCTGTCCACTTTTCCTGTCTATAGAACCTGGCCGTTCGTGGCCGTTCGTGGCCAAGTGAGTGAGAAGGACTGCCAGGGCAGCGCAGCTCCCATTCACCCACCGGAGCTGGCGCCATCCTCATGTCACTGCAGTGCTCTGTTAAATCAGCTGCTCTGGGCTGCAATGGTCCAGAGCACTGTAGCGCCAGTGTGCAGCATGTAAGGCATTGGTGGTTCAGTGGTAGAATTCTCGCCTGCCACGCGGGAGGCCCGGGTTCGATTCCCGGCCAATGCATGAGTGTTTTGCACATGTACCTTTCGTTGACTTTGAAGCATCGTGAAAAGGAAGAGACCGAACAAAAAAACAAGCCTTGATTGCCTTGCTTGCCTTATTTCTGCTACTAGCGATCACTCTGCTGATCCCTTTTAGTAGAAGGGGCCGCTGCGCCTTGACTGGAAGCAGGGCAATCTCAGATTATGCAAAACGCTCATAGAGGCCCAGCCCGAGTAGGTGCCAGTCTCACACGTCTGCAAAGGCCTTCAATGAGGCTTTCAGCAGAAGTCAAGAGTTTACGAGTGACCATTCGCATGGAACTGGCAGGTGTGTTAAATCAAGCGCTCTACCGCAGTAATGCTGCTTGTCAAGCATTGGTAGTTCAGTGGTAGAATTCTCGCTTCCCAAGCGGGAGGCCTGGGTTCGATTCCCGGCCAATGCATGGCACTTTTGTAGACGTGTCTCTTGATATTTTAAAAGGCATGGGAAAAGAAAAATGGAAACGGTAGATAAGATGATTGCATTGCTTGTCTGTTTTCTGCGCAAAGAAAGCAATCTGCTGCCCTCTTTTAGCAGAAGATGGAACTGCAGTTTCAACTTAAGGCGGGAAACCTTCTATTATGCAAATAATTCCCAGAAGACCCCAGAAGCCCAGATTGAAAGGGTGTCAGCCTCGTGTGGCTGCAAAGATATCCCCTGAGTCCTGCGGTAGAAGTCTGGCTTTCCTGAGGCACGGTGCTCAGGGAACTGCACTCAGAGTAGCGACCCATACAAAGGCCACCCTCATCTACCAGTGTGCTTGCCTCTGTCCACTTTTCCTGTCTATAGAACCTGGCCGTTCGTGGCCGTTCGTGGCCAAGTGAGTGAGAAGGACTGCCAGGGCAGCGCAGCTCCCATTCACCCACCGGAGCTGGCGCCATCCTCATGCCACTGCAGTGCTCTGTTAAATCAGCTGCTCTGGGCTGCAATGGTCCAGAGCACTGTAGCGCCAGTGTGCAGCATGTAAGGCATTGGTGGTTCAGTGGTAGAATTCTCGCCTGCCACGCGGGAGGCCCGGGTTCGATTCCCGGCCAATGCATGAGCGTTTTGCACATGTACCTTTCGTTGACTTTGAAGCATCGTGAAAAGGAAGAGACCGAACAAAAAAACAAGCCTTGATTGCCTTGCTTGCCTTATTTCTGCTACTAGCGATCACTCTGCTGATCCCTTTTAGTAGAAGGGGCCGCTGCGCCTTGACTGGAAGCAGGGCAATCTCAGATTATGCAAAACGCTCATAGAGGCCCAGCCCGAGTAGGTGCCAGTCTCACACGTCTGCAAAGGCCTTCAATGAGGCTTTCAGCAGAAGTCAAGAGTTTACGAGTGACCATTCGCATGGAACTGGCAGGTGTGTTAAATCAAGCGCTCTACCGCAGTAATGCTGCTTGTCAAGCATTGGTAGTTCAGTGGTAGAATTCTCGCTTCCCAAGCGGGAGGCCCGGGTTCGATTCCCGGCCAATGCATGGCACTTTTGTAGACGTGTCTCTTGATATTTTAAAAGGCATGGGAAAAGAAAAATGGAAACGGTAGATAAGATGATTGCATTGCTTGTCTGTTTTCTGCGCAAAGAAAGCAATCTGCTGCCCTCTTTTAGCAGAAGATGGAACTGCAGTTTCAACTTAAGGCGGGAAACCTTCTATTATGCAAATAATTCCCAGAAGACCCCAGAAGCCCAGATTGAAAGGGTGTCAGCCTCGTGTGGCTGCAAAGATATCCCCTGAGTCCTGCGGTAGAAGTCTGGCTTTCCTGAGGCACGGTGCTCAGGGAACTGCACTCAGAGTAGCGACCCATACAAAGGCCACCCTCATCTACCAGTGTGCTTGCCTCTGTCCACTTTTCCTGTCTATAGAACCTGGCCGTTCGTGGCCGTTCGTGGCCAAGTGAGTGAGAAGGACTGCCAGGGCAGCGCAGCTCCCATTCACCCACCGGAGCTGGCGCCATCCTCATGTCACTGCAGTGCTCTGTTAAATCAGCTGCTCTGGGCTGCAATGGTCCAGAGCACTGTAGCGCCAGTGTGCAGCATGTAAGGCATTGGTGGTTCAGTGGTAGAATTCTCGCCTGCCACGCGGGAGGCCCGGGTTCGATTCCCGGCCAATGCATGAGCGTTTTGCACATGTACCTTTCGTTGACTTTGAAGCATCGTGAAAAGGAAGAGACCGAACAAAAAAACAAGCCTTGATTGCCTTGCTTGCCTTATTTCTGCTACTAGCGATCACTCTGCTGATCCCTTTTAGTAGAAGGGGCCGCTGCGCCTTGACTGGAAGCAGGGCAATCTCAGATTATGCAAACAGCTCATAGAGGCCCAGCCCGAGTAGGTGCCAGTCTCACACGTCTGCAAAGGCCTTCAATGAGGCTTTCAGCAGAAGTCAAGAGTTTACGAGTGACCATTCGCATGGAACTGGCAGGTGTGTTAAATCAAGCGCTCTACCGCAGTAATGCTGCTTGTCAGGCATTGGTAGTTCAGTGGTAGAATTCTCGCTTCCCAAGCGGGAGGCCCGGGTTCGATTCCCGGCCAATGCATGGCACTTTTGTAGACGTGTCTCTTGATATTTTAAAAGGCATGGGAAAAGAAAAATGGAAACGGTAGATAAGATGATTGCATTGCTTGTCTGTTTTCTGCGCAAAGAAAGCACTCTGCTGCCCTCTTTTAGCAGAAGATGGAACGGCAGTTTCAACTTAAGGCGGGAAACCTATTATGCAAATAATTCCCAGAAGACCCCAGAAGCCCAGATTGAAAGGGTGTCAGCCTCGTGTGGCTGCAAAGATATCCCCTGAGTCCTGCGGTAGAAGTCTGGCTTTCCTGAGGCACGGTGCTCAGGGAACTGCACTCAGAGTAGCGACCCATACAAAGGCCACCCTCATCTACCAGTGTGCTTGCCTCTGTCCACTTTTCCTGTCTATAGAACCTGGCCGTTCGTGGCCGTTCGTGGCCAAGTGAGTGAGAAGGACTGCCAGGGCAGCGCAGCTCCCATTCACCCACCGGAGCTGGCGCCATCCTCATGTCACTGCAGTGCTCTGTTAAATCAGCTGCTCTGGGCTGCAATGGTCCAGAGCACTGTAGCGCCAGTGTGCAGCATGTAAGGCATTGGTGGTTCAGTGGTAGAATTCTCGCCTGCCACGCGGGAGGCCCGGGTTCGATTCCCGGCCAATGCATGAGCGTTTTGCACATGTACCTTTCGTTGACTTTGAAGCATCGTGAAAAGGAAGAGACAGAACAAAAAAACAAGCCTTGATTGCCTTGCTTGCCTTATTTCTGCTACTAGCGATCACTCTGCTGATCCCTTTTAGTAGAAGGGGCCGCTGCGCCTTGACTGGAAGCAGGGCAATCTCAGATTATGCAAACAGCTCATAGAGGCCCAGCCCGAGTAGGTGCCAGTCTCACACGTCTGCAAAGGCCTTCAATGAGGCTTTCAGCAGAAGTCAAGAGTTTACGAGTGACCATTCGCATGGAACTGGCAGGTGTGTTAAATCAAGTGCTCTACCGCAGTAATGCTGCTTGTCAGGCATTGGTAGTTCAGTGGTAGAATTCTCGCTTCCCAAGCGGGAGGCCCGGGTTCGATTCCCGGCCAATGCATGGCACTTTTGTAGACGTGTCTCTTGATATTTTAAAAGGCATGGGAAAAGAAAAATGGAAACGGTAGATAAGATGATTGCATTGCTTGTCTGTTTTCTGCGCAAAGAAAGCACTCTGCTGCCCTCTTTTAGCAGAAGATGGAACGGCAGTTTCAACTTAAGGCGGGAAACCTATTATGCAAATAATTCCCAGAAGACCCCAGAAGCCCAGATTGAAAGGGTGTCAGCCTCGTGTGGCTGCAAAGATATCCCCTGAGTCCTGCGGTAGAAGTCTGGCTTTCCTGAGGCACGGTGCTCAGGGAACTGCACTCAGAGTAGCGACCCATACAAAGGCCACCCTCATCTACCAGTGTGCTTGCCTCTGTCCACTTTTCCTGTCTATAGAACCTGGCCGTTCGTGGCCGTTCGTGGCCAAGTGAGTGAGAAGGACTGCCAGGGCAGCGCAGCTCCCATTCACCCACCGGAGCTGGCGCCATCCTCATGTCACTGCAGTGCTCTGTTAAATCAGCTGCTCTGGGCTGCAATGGTCCAGAGCACTGTAGCGCCAGTGTGCAGCATGTAAGGCATTGGTGGTTCAGTGGTAGAATTCTCGCCTGCCACGCGGGAGGCCCGGGTTCGATTCCCGGCCAATGCATGAGTGTTTTGCACATGTACCTTTCGTTGACTTTGAAGCATCGTGAAAAGGAAGAGACCGAACAAAAAAACAAGCCTTGATTGCCTTGCTTGCCTTATTTCTGCTACTAGCGATCACTCTGCTGATCCCTTTTAGTAGAAGGGGCCGCTGCGCCTTGACTGGAAGCAGGGCAATCTCAGATTATGCAAAACGCTCATAGAGGCCCAGCCCGAGTAGGTGCCAGTCTCACACGTCTGCAAAGGCCTTCAATGAGGCTTTCAGCAGAAGTCAAGAGTTTACGAGTGACCATTCGCATGGAACTGGCAGGTGTGTTAAATCAAGCGCTCTACCGCAGTAATGCTGCTTGTCAAGCATTGGTAGTTCAGTGGTAGAATTCTCGCTTCCCAAGCGGGAGGCCTGGGTTCGATTCCCGGCCAATGCATGGCACTTTTGTAGACGTGTCTCTTGATATTTTAAAAGGCATGGGAAAAGAAAAATGGAAACGGTAGATAAGATGATTGCATTGCTTGTCTGTTTTCTGCGCAAAGAAAGCAATCTGCTGCCCTCTTTTAGCAGAAGATGGAACTGCAGTTTCAACTTAAGGCGGGAAACCTTCTATTATGCAAATAATTCCCAGAAGACCCCAGAAGCCCAGATTGAAAGGGTGTCAGCCTCGTGTGGCTGCAAAGATATCCCCTGAGTCCTGCGGTAGAAGTCTGGCTTTCCTGAGGCACGGTGCTCAGGGAACTGCACTCAGAGTAGCGACCCATACAAAGGCCACCCTCATCTACCAGTGTGCTTGCCTCTGTCCACTTTTCCTGTCTATAGAACCTGGCCGTTCGTGGCCGTTCGTGGCCAAGTGAGTGAGAAGGACTGCCAGGGCAGCGCAGCTCCCATTCACCCACCGGAGCTGGCGCCATCCTCATGCCACTGCAGTGCTCTGTTAAATCAGCTGCTCTGGGCTGCAATGGTCCAGAGCACTGTAGCGCCAGTGTGCAGCATGTAAGGCATTGGTGGTTCAGTGGTAGAATTCTCGCCTGCCACGCGGGAGGCCCGGGTTCGATTCCCGGCCAATGCATGAGCGTTTTGCACATGTACCTTTCGTTGACTTTGAAGCATCGTGAAAAGGAAGAGACCGAACAAAAAAACAAGCCTTGATTGCCTTGCTTGCCTTATTTCTGCTACTAGCGATCACTCTGCTGATCCCTTTTAGTAGAAGGGGCCGCTGCGCCTTGACTGGAAGCAGGGCAATCTCAGATTATGCAAAACGCTCATAGAGGCCCAGCCCGAGTAGGTGCCAGTCTCACACGTCTGCAAAGGCCTTCAATGAGGCTTTCAGCAGAAGTCAAGAGTTTACGAGTGACCATTCGCATGGAACTGGCAGGTGTGTTAAATCAAGCGCTCTACCGCAGTAATGCTGCTTGTCAAGCATTGGTAGTTCAGTGGTAGAATTCTCGCTTCCCAAGCGGGAGGCCCGGGTTCGATTCCCGGCCAATGCATGGCACTTTTGTAGACGTGTCTCTTGATATTTTAAAAGGCATGGGAAAAGAAAAATGGAAACGGTAGATAAGATGATTGCATTGCTTGTCTGTTTTCTGCGCAAAGAAAGCAATCTGCTGCCCTCTTTTAGCAGAAGATGGAACTGCAGTTTCAACTTAAGGCGGGAAACCTTCTATTATGCAAATAATTCCCAGAAGACCCCAGAAGCCCAGATTGAAAGGGTGTCAGCCTCGTGTGGCTGCAAAGATATCCCCTGAGTCCTGCGGTAGAAGTCTGGCTTTCCTGAGGCACGGTGCTCAGGGAACTGCACTCAGAGTAGCGACCCATACAAAGGCCACCCTCATCTACCAGTGTGCTTGCCTCTGTCCACTTTTCCTGTCTATAGAACCTGGCCGTTCGTGGCCGTTCGTGGCCAAGTGAGTGAGAAGGACTGCCAGGGCAGCGCAGCTCCCATTCACCCACCGGAGCTGGCGCCATCCTCATGTCACTGCAGTGCTCTGTTAAATCAGCTGCTCTGGGCTGCAATGGTCCAGAGCACTGTAGCGCCAGTGTGCAGCATGTAAGGCATTGGTGGTTCAGTGGTAGAATTCTCGCCTGCCACGCGGGAGGCCCGGGTTCGATTCCCGGCCAATGCATGAGCGTTTTGCACATGTACCTTTCGTTGACTTTGAAGCATCGTGAAAAGGAAGAGACCGAACAAAAAAACAAGCCTTGATTGCCTTGCTTGCCTTATTTCTGCTACTAGCGATCACTCTGCTGATCCCTTTTAGTAGAAGGGGCCGCTGCGCCTTGACTGGAAGCAGGGCAATCTCAGATTATGCAAACAGCTCATAGAGGCCCAGCCCGAGTAGGTGCCAGTCTCACACGTCTGCAAAGGCCTTCAATGAGGCTTTCAGCAGAAGTCAAGAGTTTACGAGTGACCATTCGCATGGAACTGGCAGGTGTGTTAAATCAAGCGCTCTACCGCAGTAATGCTGCTTGTCAGGCATTGGTAGTTCAGTGGTAGAATTCTCGCTTCCCAAGCGGGAGGCCCGGGTTCGATTCCCGGCCAATGCATGGCACTTTTGTAGACGTGTCTCTTGATATTTTAAAAGGCATGGGAAAAGAAAAATGGAAACGGTAGATAAGATGATTGCATTGCTTGTCTGTTTTCTGCGCAAAGAAAGCACTCTGCTGCCCTCTTTTAGCAGAAGATGGAACGGCAGTTTCAACTTAAGGCGGGAAACCTATTATGCAAATAATTCCCAGAAGACCCCAGAAGCCCAGATTGAAAGGGTGTCAGCCTCGTGTGGCTGCAAAGATATCCCCTGAGTCCTGCGGTAGAAGTCTGGCTTTCCTGAGGCACGGTGCTCAGGGAACTGCACTCAGAGTAGCGACCCATACAAAGGCCACCCTCATCTACCAGTGTGCTTGCCTCTGTCCACTTTTCCTGTCTATAGAACCTGGCCGTTCGTGGCCGTTCGTGGCCAAGTGAGTGAGAAGGACTGCCAGGGCAGCGCAGCTCCCATTCACCCACCGGAGCTGGCGCCATCCTCATGTCACTGCAGTGCTCTGTTAAATCAGCTGCTCTGGGCTGCAATGGTCCAGAGCACTGTAGCGCCAGTGTGCAGCATGTAAGGCATTGGTGGTTCAGTGGTAGAATTCTCGCCTGCCACGCGGGAGGCCCGGGTTCGATTCCCGGCCAATGCATGAGCGTTTTGCACATGTACCTTTCGTTGACTTTGAAGCATCGTGAAAAGGAAGAGACAGAACAAAAAAACAAGCCTTGATTGCCTTGCTTGCCTTATTTCTGCTACTAGCGATCACTCTGCTGATCCCTTTTAGTAGAAGGGGCCGCTGCGCCTTGACTGGAAGCAGGGCAATCTCAGATTATGCAAACAGCTCATAGAGGCCCAGCCCGAGTAGGTGCCAGTCTCACACGTCTGCAAAGGCCTTCAATGAGGCTTTCAGCAGAAGTCAAGAGTTTACGAGTGACCATTCGCATGGAACTGGCAGGTGTGTTAAATCAAGTGCTCTACCGCAGTAATGCTGCTTGTCAGGCATTGGTAGTTCAGTGGTAGAATTCTCGCTTCCCAAGCGGGAGGCCCGGGTTCGATTCCCGGCCAATGCATGGCACTTTTGTAGACGTGTCTCTTGATATTTTAAAAGGCATGGGAAAAGAAAAATGGAAACGGTAGATAAGATGATTGCATTGCTTGTCTGTTTTCTGCGCAAAGAAAGCACTCTGCTGCCCTCTTTTAGCAGAAGATGGAACGGCAGTTTCAACTTAAGGCGGGAAACCTATTATGCAAATAATTCCCAGAAGACCCCAGAAGCCCAGATTGAAAGGGTGTCAGCCTCGTGTGGCTGCAAAGATATCCCCTGAGTCCTGCGGTAGAAGTCTGGCTTTCCTGAGGCACGGTGCTCAGGGAACTGCACTCAGAGTAGCGACCCATACAAAGGCCACCCTCATCTACCAGTGTGCTTGCCTCTGTCCACTTTTCCTGTCTATAGAACCTGGCCGTTCGTGGCCGTTCGTGGCCAAGTGAGTGAGAAGGACTGCCAGGGCAGCGCAGCTCCCATTCACCCACCGGAGCTGGCGCCATCCTCATGTCACTGCAGTGCTCTGTTAAATCAGCTGCTCTGGGCTGCAATGGTCCAGAGCACTGTAGCGCCAGTGTGCAGCATGTAAGGCATTGGTGGTTCAGTGGTAGAATTCTCGCCTGCCACGCGGGAGGCCCGGGTTCGATTCCCGGCCAATGCATGAGTGTTTTGCACATGTACCTTTCGTTGACTTTGAAGCATCGTGAAAAGGAAGAGACCGAACAAAAAAACAAGCCTTGATTGCCTTGCTTGCCTTATTTCTGCTACTAGCGATCACTCTGCTGATCCCTTTTAGTAGAAGGGGCCGCTGCGCCTTGACTGGAAGCAGGGCAATCTCAGATTATGCAAAACGCTCATAGAGGCCCAGCCCGAGTAGGTGCCAGTCTCACACGTCTGCAAAGGCCTTCAATGAGGCTTTCAGCAGAAGTCAAGAGTTTACGAGTGACCATTCGCATGGAACTGGCAGGTGTGTTAAATCAAGCGCTCTACCGCAGTAATGCTGCTTGTCAAGCATTGGTAGTTCAGTGGTAGAATTCTCGCTTCCCAAGCGGGAGGCCTGGGTTCGATTCCCGGCCAATGCATGGCACTTTTGTAGACGTGTCTCTTGATATTTTAAAAGGCATGGGAAAAGAAAAATGGAAACGGTAGATAAGATGATTGCATTGCTTGTCTGTTTTCTGCGCAAAGAAAGCAATCTGCTGCCCTCTTTTAGCAGAAGATGGAACTGCAGTTTCAACTTAAGGCGGGAAACCTTCTATTATGCAAATAATTCCCAGAAGACCCCAGAAGCCCAGATTGAAAGGGTGTCAGCCTCGTGTGGCTGCAAAGATATCCCCTGAGTCCTGCGGTAGAAGTCTGGCTTTCCTGAGGCACGGTGCTCAGGGAACTGCACTCAGAGTAGCGACCCATACAAAGGCCACCCTCATCTACCAGTGTGCTTGCCTCTGTCCACTTTTCCTGTCTATAGAACCTGGCCGTTCGTGGCCGTTCGTGGCCAAGTGAGTGAGAAGGACTGCCAGGGCAGCGCAGCTCCCATTCACCCACCGGAGCTGGCGCCATCCTCATGCCACTGCAGTGCTCTGTTAAATCAGCTGCTCTGGGCTGCAATGGTCCAGAGCACTGTAGCGCCAGTGTGCAGCATGTAAGGCATTGGTGGTTCAGTGGTAGAATTCTCGCCTGCCACGCGGGAGGCCCGGGTTCGATTCCCGGCCAATGCATGAGCGTTTTGCACATGTACCTTTCGTTGACTTTGAAGCATCGTGAAAAGGAAGAGACCGAACAAAAAAACAAGCCTTGATTGCCTTGCTTGCCTTATTTCTGCTACTAGCGATCACTCTGCTGATCCCTTTTAGTAGAAGGGGCCGCTGCGCCTTGACTGGAAGCAGGGCAATCTCAGATTATGCAAAACGCTCATAGAGGCCCAGCCCGAGTAGGTGCCAGTCTCACACGTCTGCAAAGGCCTTCAATGAGGCTTTCAGCAGAAGTCAAGAGTTTACGAGTGACCATTCGCATGGAACTGGCAGGTGTGTTAAATCAAGCGCTCTACCGCAGTAATGCTGCTTGTCAAGCATTGGTAGTTCAGTGGTAGAATTCTCGCTTCCCAAGCGGGAGGCCCGGGTTCGATTCCCGGCCAATGCATGGCACTTTTGTAGACGTGTCTCTTGATATTTTAAAAGGCATGGGAAAAGAAAAATGGAAACGGTAGATAAGATGATTGCATTGCTTGTCTGTTTTCTGCGCAAAGAAAGCAATCTGCTGCCCTCTTTTAGCAGAAGATGGAACTGCAGTTTCAACTTAAGGCGGGAAACCTTCTATTATGCAAATAATTCCCAGAAGACCCCAGAAGCCCAGATTGAAAGGGTGTCAGCCTCGTGTGGCTGCAAAGATATCCCCTGAGTCCTGCGGTAGAAGTCTGGCTTTCCTGAGGCACGGTGCTCAGGGAACTGCACTCAGAGTAGCGACCCATACAAAGGCCACCCTCATCTACCAGTGTGCTTGCCTCTGTCCACTTTTCCTGTCTATAGAACCTGGCCGTTCGTGGCCGTTCGTGGCCAAGTGAGTGAGAAGGACTGCCAGGGCAGCGCAGCTCCCATTCACCCACCGGAGCTGGCGCCATCCTCATGTCACTGCAGTGCTCTGTTAAATCAGCTGCTCTGGGCTGCAATGGTCCAGAGCACTGTAGCGCCAGTGTGCAGCATGTAAGGCATTGGTGGTTCAGTGGTAGAATTCTCGCCTGCCACGCGGGAGGCCCGGGTTCGATTCCCGGCCAATGCATGAGCGTTTTGCACATGTACCTTTCGTTGACTTTGAAGCATCGTGAAAAGGAAGAGACAGAACAAAAAAACAAGCCTTGATTGCCTTGCTTGCCTTATTTCTGCTACTAGCGATCACTCTGCTGATCCCTTTTAGTAGAAGGGGCCGCTGCGCCTTGACTGGAAGCAGGGCAATCTCAGATTATGCAAACAGCTCATAGAGGCCCAGCCCGAGTAGGTGCCAGTCTCACACGTCTGCAAAGGCCTTCAATGAGGCTTTCAGCAGAAGTCAAGAGTTTACGAGTGACCATTCGCATGGAACTGGCAGGTGTGTTAAATCAAGTGCTCTACCGCAGTAATGCTGCTTGTCAGGCATTGGTAGTTCAGTGGTAGAATTCTCGCTTCCCAAGCGGGAGGCCCGGGTTCGATTCCCGGCCAATGCATGGCACTTTTGTAGACGTGTCTCTTGATATTTTAAAAGGCATGGGAAAAGAAAAATGGAAACGGTAGATAAGATGATTGCATTGCTTGTCTGTTTTCTGCGCAAAGAAAGCACTCTGCTGCCCTCTTTTAGCAGAAGATGGAACGGCAGTTTCAACTTAAGGCGGGAAACCTATTATGCAAATAATTCCCAGAAGACCCCAGAAGCCCAGATTGAAAGGGTGTCAGCCTCGTGTGGCTGCAAAGATATCCCCTGAGTCCTGCGGTAGAAGTCTGGCTTTCCTGAGGCACGGTGCTCAGGGAACTGCACTCAGAGTAGCGACCCATACAAAGGCCACCCTCATCTACCAGTGTGCTTGCCTCTGTCCACTTTTCCTGTCTATAGAACCTGGCCGTTCGTGGCCGTTCGTGGCCAAGTGAGTGAGAAGGACTGCCAGGGCAGCGCAGCTCCCATTCACCCACCGGAGCTGGCGCCATCCTCATGTCACTGCAGTGCTCTGTTAAATCAGCTGCTCTGGGCTGCAATGGTCCAGAGCACTGTAGCGCCAGTGTGCAGCATGTAAGGCATTGGTGGTTCAGTGGTAGAATTCTCGCCTGCCACGCGGGAGGCCCGGGTTCGATTCCCGGCCAATGCATGAGTGTTTTGCACATGTACCTTTCGTTGACTTTGAAGCATCGTGAAAAGGAAGAGACCGAACAAAAAAACAAGCCTTGATTGCCTTGCTTGCCTTATTTCTGCTACTAGCGATCACTCTGCTGATCCCTTTTAGTAGAAGGGGCCGCTGCGCCTTGACTGGAAGCAGGGCAATCTCAGATTATGCAAAACGCTCATAGAGGCCCAGCCCGAGTAGGTGCCAGTCTCACACGTCTGCAAAGGCCTTCAATGAGGCTTTCAGCAGAAGTCAAGAGTTTACGAGTGACCATTCGCATGGAACTGGCAGGTGTGTTAAATCAAGCGCTCTACCGCAGTAATGCTGCTTGTCAAGCATTGGTAGTTCAGTGGTAGAATTCTCGCTTCCCAAGCGGGAGGCCTGGGTTCGATTCCCGGCCAATGCATGGCACTTTTGTAGACGTGTCTCTTGATATTTTAAAAGGCATGGGAAAAGAAAAATGGAAACGGTAGATAAGATGATTGCATTGCTTGTCTGTTTTCTGCGCAAAGAAAGCAATCTGCTGCCCTCTTTTAGCAGAAGATGGAACTGCAGTTTCAACTTAAGGCGGGAAACCTTCTATTATGCAAATAATTCCCAGAAGACCCCAGAAGCCCAGATTGAAAGGGTGTCAGCCTCGTGTGGCTGCAAAGATATCCCCTGAGTCCTGCGGTAGAAGTCTGGCTTTCCTGAGGCACGGTGCTCAGGGAACTGCACTCAGAGTAGCGACCCATACAAAGGCCACCCTCATCTACCAGTGTGCTTGCCTCTGTCCACTTTTCCTGTCTATAGAACCTGGCCGTTCGTGGCCGTTCGTGGCCAAGTGAGTGAGAAGGACTGCCAGGGCAGCGCAGCTCCCATTCACCCACCGGAGCTGGCGCCATCCTCATGCCACTGCAGTGCTCTGTTAAATCAGCTGCTCTGGGCTGCAATGGTCCAGAGCACTGTAGCGCCAGTGTGCAGCATGTAAGGCATTGGTGGTTCAGTGGTAGAATTCTCGCCTGCCACGCGGGAGGCCCGGGTTCGATTCCCGGCCAATGCATGAGCGTTTTGCACATGTACCTTTCGTTGACTTTGAAGCATCGTGAAAAGGAAGAGACCGAACAAAAAAACAAGCCTTGATTGCCTTGCTTGCCTTATTTCTGCTACTAGCGATCACTCTGCTGATCCCTTTTAGTAGAAGGGGCCGCTGCGCCTTGACTGGAAGCAGGGCAATCTCAGATTATGCAAAACGCTCATAGAGGCCCAGCCCGAGTAGGTGCCAGTCTCACACGTCTGCAAAGGCCTTCAATGAGGCTTTCAGCAGAAGTCAAGAGTTTACGAGTGACCATTCGCATGGAACTGGCAGGTGTGTTAAATCAAGCGCTCTACCGCAGTAATGCTGCTTGTCAAGCATTGGTAGTTCAGTGGTAGAATTCTCGCTTCCCAAGCGGGAGGCCCGGGTTCGATTCCCGGCCAATGCATGGCACTTTTGTAGACGTGTCTCTTGATATTTTAAAAGGCATGGGAAAAGAAAAATGGAAACGGTAGATAAGATGATTGCATTGCTTGTCTGTTTTCTGCGCAAAGAAAGCAATCTGCTGCCCTCTTTTAGCAGAAGATGGAACTGCAGTTTCAACTTAAGGCGGGAAACCTTCTATTATGCAAATAATTCCCAGAAGACCCCAGAAGCCCAGATTGAAAGGGTGTCAGCCTCGTGTGGCTGCAAAGATATCCCCTGAGTCCTGCGGTAGAAGTCTGGCTTTCCTGAGGCACGGTGCTCAGGGAACTGCACTCAGAGTAGCGACCCATACAAAGGCCACCCTCATCTACCAGTGTGCTTGCCTCTGTCCACTTTTCCTGTCTATAGAACCTGGCCGTTCGTGGCCGTTCGTGGCCAAGTGAGTGAGAAGGACTGCCAGGGCAGCGCAGCTCCCATTCACCCACCGGAGCTGGCGCCATCCTCATGTCACTGCAGTGCTCTGTTAAATCAGCTGCTCTGGGCTGCAATGGTCCAGAGCACTGTAGCGCCAGTGTGCAGCATGTAAGGCATTGGTGGTTCAGTGGTAGAATTCTCGCCTGCCACGCGGGAGGCCCGGGTTCGATTCCCGGCCAATGCATGAGCGTTTTGCACATGTACCTTTCGTTGACTTTGAAGCATCGTGAAAAGGAAGAGACAGAACAAAAAAACAACCCTTGATTGCCTTGCTTGCCTTATTTCTGCTACTAGCGATCACTCTGCTGATCCCTTTTAGTAGAAGGGGCCGCTGCGCCTTGACTGGAAGCAGGGCAATCTCAGATTATGCAAACAGCTCATAGAGGCCCAGCCCGAGTAGGTGCCAGTCTCACACGTCTGCAAAGGCCTTCAATGAGGCTTTCAGCAGAAGTCAAGAGTTTACGAGTGACCATTCGCATGGAACTGGCAGGTGTGTTAAATCAAGTGCTCTACCGCAGTAATGCTGCTTGTCAGGCATTGGTAGTTCAGTGGTAGAATTCTCGCTTCCCAAGCGGGAGGCCCGGGTTCGATTCCCGGCCAATGCATGGCACTTTTGTAGACGTGTCTCTTGATATTTTAAAAGGCATGGGAAAAGAAAAATGGAAACGGTAGATAAGATGATTGCATTGCTTGTCTGTTTTCTGCGCAAAGAAAGCACTCTGCTGCCCTCTTTTAGCAGAAGATGGAACGGCAGTTTCAACTTAAGGCGGGAAACCTATTATGCAAATAATTCCCAGAAGACCCCAGAAGCCCAGATTGAAAGGGTGTCAGCCTCGTGTGGCTGCAAAGATATCCCCTGAGTCCTGCGGTAGAAGTCTGGCTTTCCTGAGGCACGGTGCTCAGGGAACTGCACTCAGAGTAGCGACCCATACAAAGGCCACCCTCATCTACCAGTGTGCTTGCCTCTGTCCACTTTTCCTGTCTATAGAACCTGGCCGTTCGTGGCCGTTCGTGGCCAAGTGAGTGAGAAGGACTGCCAGGGCAGCGCAGCTCCCATTCACCCACCGGAGCTGGCGCCATCCTCATGTCACTGCAGTGCTCTGTTAAATCAGCTGCTCTGGGCTGCAATGGTCCAGAGCACTGTAGCGCCAGTGTGCAGCATGTAAGGCATTGGTGGTTCAGTGGTAGAATTCTCGCCTGCCACGCGGGAGGCCCGGGTTCGATTCCCGGCCAATGCATGAGCGTTTTGCACATGTACCTTTCGTTGACTTTGAAGCATCGTGAAAAGGAAGAGACCGAACAAAAAAACAAGCCTTGATTGCCTTGCTTGCCTTATTTCTGCTACTAGCGATCACTCTGCTGATCCCTTTTAGTAGAAGGGGCCGCTGCGCCTTGACTGGAAGCAGGGCAATCTCAGATTATGCAAAACGCTCATAGAGGCCCAGCCCGAGTAGGTGCCAGTCTCACACGTCTGCAAAGGCCTTCAATGAGGCTTTCAGCAGAAGTCAAGAGTTTACGAGTGACCATTCGCATGGAACTGGCAGGTGTGTTAAATCAAGCGCTCTACCGCAGTAATGCTGCTTGTCAAGCATTGGTAGTTCAGTGGTAGAATTCTCGCTTCCCAAGCGGGAGGCCTGGGTTCGATTCCCGGCCAATGCATGGCACTTTTGTAGACGTGTCTCTTGATATTTTAAAAGGCATGGGAAAAGAAAAATGGAAACGGTAGATAAGATGATTGCATTGCTTGTCTGTTTTCTGCGCAAAGAAAGCAATCTGCTGCCCTCTTTTAGCAGAAGATGGAACTGCAGTTTCAACTTAAGGCGGGAAACCTTCTATTATGCAAATAATTCCCAGAAGACCCCAGAAGCCCAGATTGAAAGGGTGTCAGCCTCGTGTGGCTGCAAAGATATCCCCTGAGTCCTGCAGTAGAAGTCTGGCTTTCCTGAGGCACGGTGCTCAGGGAACTGCACTCAGAGTAGCGACCCATACAAAGGCCACCCTCATCTACCAGTGTGCTTGCCTCTGTCCACTTTTCCTGTCTATAGAACCTGGCCGTTCGTGGCCGTTCGTGGCCAAGGGAGTGAGAAGGACTGCCAGGGCAGCGCAGCTCCCATTCACCCACCGGAGCTGGCGCCATCCTCATGTCACTGCAGTGCTCTGTTAAATCAGCTGCTCTGGGCTGCAATGGTCCAGAGCACTGTAGCGCCAGTGTGCAGCATGTAAGGCATTGGTGGTTCAGTGGTAGAATTCTCGCCTGCCACGCGGGAGGCCCGGGTTCGATTCCCGGCCAATGCATGAGCGTTTTGCACATGTACCTTTCGTTGACTTTGAAGCATCGTGAAAAGGAAGAGACCGAACAAAAAAACAAGCCTTGATTGCCTTGCTTGCCTTATTTCTGCTACTAGCGATCACTCTGCTGATCCCTTTTAGTAGAAGGGGCCGCTGCGCCTTGACTGGAAGCAGGGCAATCTCAGATTATGCAAACAGCTCATAGAGGCCCAGCCCGAGTAGGTGCCAGTCTCACACGTCTGCAAAGGCCTTCAATGAGGCTTTCAGCAGAAGTCAAGAGTTTACGAGTGACCATTCGCATGGAACTGGCAGGTGTGTTAAATCAAGTGCTCTACCGCAGTAATGCTGCTTGTCAGGCATTGGTAGTTCAGTGGTAGAATTCTCGCTTCCCAAGCGGGAGGCCCGGGTTCGATTCCCGGCCAATGCATGGCACTTTTGTAGACGTGTCTCTTGATATTTTAAAAGGCATGGGAAAAGAAAAATGGAAACGGTAGATAAGATGATTGCATTGCTTGTCTGTTTTCTGCGCAAAGAAAGCACTCTGCTGCCCTCTTTTAGCAGAAGATGGAACGGCAGTTTCAACTTAAGGCGGGAAACCTATTATGCAAATAATTCCCAGAAGACCCCAGAAGCCCAGATTGAAAGGGTGTCAGCCTCGTGTGGCTGCAAAGATATCCCCTGAGTCCTGCGGTAGAAGTCTGGCTTTCCTGAGGCACGGTGCTCAGGGAACTGCACTCAGAGTAGCGACCCATACAAAGGCCACCCTCATCTACCAGTGTGCTTGCCTCTGTCCACTTTTCCTGTCTATAGAACCTGGCCGTTCGTGGCCGTTCGTGGCCAAGTGAGTGAGAAGGACTGCCAGGGCAGCGCAGCTCCCATTCACCCACCGGAGCTGGCGCCATCCTCATGCCACTGCAGTGCTCTGTTAAATCAGCTGCTCTGGGCTGCAATGGTCCAGAGCACTGTAGCGCCAGTGTGCAGCATGTAAGGCATTGGTGGTTCAGTGGTAGAATTCTCGCCTGCCACGCGGGAGGCCCGGGTTCGATTCCCGGCCAATGCATGAGCGTTTTGCACATGTACCTTTCGTTGACTTTGAAGCATCGTGAAAAGGAAGAGACCGAACAAAAAAACAAGCCTTGATTGCCTTGCTTGCCTTATTTCTGCTACTAGCGATCACTCTGCTGATCCCTTTTAGTAGAAGGGGCCGCTGCGCCTTGACTGGAAGCAGGGCAATCTCAGATTATGCAAAACGCTCATAGAGGCCCAGCCCGAGTAGGTGCCAGTCTCACACGTCTGCAAAGGCCTTCAATGAGGCTTTCAGCAGAAGTCAAGAGTTTACGAGTGACCATTCGCATGGAACTGGCAGGTGTGTTAAATCAAGCGCTCTACCGCAGTAATGCTGCTTGTCAAGCATTGGTAGTTCAGTGGTAGAATTCTCGCTTCCCAAGCGGGAGGCCCGGGTTCGATTCCCGGCCAATGCATGGCACTTTTGTAGACGTGTCTCTTGATATTTTAAAAGGCATGGGAAAAGAAAAATGGAAACGGTAGATAAGATGATTGCATTGCTTGTCTGTTTTCTGCGCAAAGAAAGCAATCTGCTGCCCTCTTTTAGCAGAAGATGGAACTGCAGTTTCAACTTAAGGCGGGAAACCTTCTATTATGCAAATAATTCCCAGAAGACCCCAGAAGCCCAGATTGAAAGGGTGTCAGCCTCGTGTGGCTGCAAAGATATCCCCTGAGTCCTGCGGTAGAAGTCTGGCTTTCCTGAGGCACGGTGCTCAGGGAACTGCACTCAGAGTAGCGACCCATACAAAGGCCACCCTCATCTACCAGTGTGCTTGCCTCTGTCCACTTTTCCTGTCTATAGAACCTGGCCGTTCGTGGCCGTTCGTGGCCAAGTGAGTGAGAAGGACTGCCAGGGCAGCGCAGCTCCCATTCACCCACCGGAGCTGGCGCCATCCTCATGTCACTGCAGTGCTCTGTTAAATCAGCTGCTCTGGGCTGCAATGGTCCAGAGCACTGTAGCGCCAGTGTGCAGCATGTAAGGCATTGGTGGTTCAGTGGTAGAATTCTCGCCTGCCACGCGGGAGGCCCGGGTTCGATTCCCGGCCAATGCATGAGCGTTTTGCACATGTACCTTTCGTTGACTTTGAAGCATCGTGAAAAGGAAGAGACCGAACAAAAAAACAAGCCTTGATTGCCTTGCTTGCCTTATTTCTGCTACTAGCGATCACTCTGCTGATCCCTTTTAGTAGAAGGGGCCGCTGCGCCTTGACTGGAAGCAGGGCAATCTCAGATTATGCAAACAGCTCATAGAGGCCCAGCCCGAGTAGGTGCCAGTCTCACACGTCTGCAAAGGCCTTCAATGAGGCTTTCAGCAGAAGTCAAGAGTTTACGAGTGACCATTCGCATGGAACTGGCAGGTGTGTTAAATCAAGCGCTCTACCGCAGTAATGCTGCTTGTCAGGCATTGGTAGTTCAGTGGTAGAATTCTCGCTTCCCAAGCGGGAGGCCCGGGTTCGATTCCCGGCCAATGCATGGCACTTTTGTAGACGTGTCTCTTGATATTTTAAAAGGCATGGGAAAAGAAAAATGGAAACGGTAGATAAGATGATTGCATTGCTTGTCTGTTTTCTGCGCAAAGAAAGCACTCTGCTGCCCTCTTTTAGCAGAAGATGGAACGGCAGTTTCAACTTAAGGCGGGAAACCTATTATGCAAATAATTCCCAGAAGACCCCAGAAGCCCAGATTGAAAGGGTGTCAGCCTCGTGTGGCTGCAAAGATATCCCCTGAGTCCTGCGGTAGAAGTCTGGCTTTCCTGAGGCACGGTGCTCAGGGAACTGCACTCAGAGTAGCGACCCATACAAAGGCCACCCTCATCTACCAGTGTGCTTGCCTCTGTCCACTTTTCCTGTCTATAGAACCTGGCCGTTCGTGGCCGTTCGTGGCCAAGTGAGTGAGAAGGACTGCCAGGGCAGCGCAGCTCCCATTCACCCACCGGAGCTGGCGCCATCCTCATGTCACTGCAGTGCTCTGTTAAATCAGCTGCTCTGGGCTGCAATGGTCCAGAGCACTGTAGCGCCAGTGTGCAGCATGTAAGGCATTGGTGGTTCAGTGGTAGAATTCTCGCCTGCCACGCGGGAGGCCCGGGTTCGATTCCCGGCCAATGCATGAGCGTTTTGCACATGTACCTTTCGTTGACTTTGAAGCATCGTGAAAAGGAAGAGACAGAACAAAAAAACAAGCCTTGATTGCCTTGCTTGCCTTATTTCTGCTACTAGCGATCACTCTGCTGATCCCTTTTAGTAGAAGGGGCCGCTGCGCCTTGACTGGAAGCAGGGCAATCTCAGATTATGCAAACAGCTCATAGAGGCCCAGCCCGAGTAGGTGCCAGTCTCACACGTCTGCAAAGGCCTTCAATGAGGCTTTCAGCAGAAGTCAAGAGTTTACGAGTGACCATTCGCATGGAACTGGCAGGTGTGTTAAATCAAGTGCTCTACCGCAGTAATGCTGCTTGTCAGGCATTGGTAGTTCAGTGGTAGAATTCTCGCTTCCCAAGCGGGAGGCCCGGGTTCGATTCCCGGCCAATGCATGGCACTTTTGTAGACGTGTCTCTTGATATTTTAAAAGGCATGGGAAAAGAAAAATGGAAACGGTAGATAAGATGATTGCATTGCTTGTCTGTTTTCTGCGCAAAGAAAGCACTCTGCTGCCCTCTTTTAGCAGAAGATGGAACGGCAGTTTCAACTTAAGGCGGGAAACCTATTATGCAAATAATTCCCAGAAGACCCCAGAAGCCCAGATTGAAAGGGTGTCAGCCTCGTGTGGCTGCAAAGATATCCCCTGAGTCCTGCGGTAGAAGTCTGGCTTTCCTGAGGCACGGTGCTCAGGGAACTGCACTCAGAGTAGCGACCCATACAAAGGCCACCCTCATCTACCAGTGTGCTTGCCTCTGTCCACTTTTCCTGTCTATAGAACCTGGCCGTTCGTGGCCGTTCGTGGCCAAGTGAGTGAGAAGGACTGCCAGGGCAGCGCAGCTCCCATTCACCCACCGGAGCTGGCGCCATCCTCATGTCACTGCAGTGCTCTGTTAAATCAGCTGCTCTGGGCTGCAATGGTCCAGAGCACTGTAGCGCCAGTGTGCAGCATGTAAGGCATTGGTGGTTCAGTGGTAGAATTCTCGCCTGCCACGCGGGAGGCCCGGGTTCGATTCCCGGCCAATGCATGAGCGTTTTGCACATGTACCTTTCGTTGACTTTGAAGCATCGTGAAAAGGAAGAGACCGAACAAAAAAACAAGCCTTGATTGCCTTGCTTGCCTTATTTCTGCTACTAGCGATCACTCTGCTGATCCCTTTTAGTAGAAGGGGCCGCTGCGCCTTGACTGGAAGCAGGGCAATCTCAGATTATGCAAAACGCTCATAGAGGCCCAGCCCGAGTAGGTGCCAGTCTCACACGTCTGCAAAGGCCTTCAATGAGGCTTTCAGCAGAAGTCAAGAGTTTACGAGTGACCATTCGCATGGAACTGGCAGGTGTGTTAAATCAAGCGCTCTACCGCAGTAATGCTGCTTGTCAAGCATTGGTAGTTCAGTGGTAGAATTCTCGCTTCCCAAGCGGGAGGCCTGGGTTCGATTCCCGGCCAATGCATGGCACTTTTGTAGACGTGTCTCTTGATATTTTAAAAGGCATGGGAAAAGAAAAATGGAAACGGTAGATAAGATGATTGCATTGCTTGTCTGTTTTCTGCGCAAAGAAAGCAATCTGCTGCCCTCTTTTAGCAGAAGATGGAACTGCAGTTTCAACTTAAGGCGGGAAACCTTCTATTATGCAAATAATTCCCAGAAGACCCCAGAAGCCCAGATTGAAAGGGTGTCAGCCTCGTGTGGCTGCAAAGATATCCCCTGAGTCCTGCAGTAGAAGTCTGGCTTTCCTGAGGCACGGTGCTCAGGGAACTGCACTCAGAGTAGCGACCCATACAAAGGCCACCCTCATCTACCAGTGTGCTTGCCTCTGTCCACTTTTCCTGTCTATAGAACCTGGCCGTTCGTGGCCGTTCGTGGCCAAGGGAGTGAGAAGGACTGCCAGGGCAGCGCAGCTCCCATTCACCCACCGGAGCTGGCGCCATCCTCATGTCACTGCAGTGCTCTGTTAAATCAGCTGCTCTGGGCTGCAATGGTCCAGAGCACTGTAGCGCCAGTGTGCAGCATGTAAGGCATTGGTGGTTCAGTGGTAGAATTCTCGCCTGCCACGCGGGAGGCCCGGGTTCGATTCCCGGCCAATGCATGAGCGTTTTGCACATGTACCTTTCGTTGACTTTGAAGCATCGTGAAAAGGAAGAGACCGAACAAAAAAACAAGCCTTGATTGCCTTGCTTGCCTTATTTCTGCTACTAGCGATCACTCTGCTGATCCCTTTTAGTAGAAGGGGCCGCTGCGCCTTGACTGGAAGCAGGGCAATCTCAGATTATGCAAACAGCTCATAGAGGCCCAGCCCGAGTAGGTGCCAGTCTCACACGTCTGCAAAGGCCTTCAATGAGGCTTTCAGCAGAAGTCAAGAGTTTACGAGTGACCATTCGCATGGAACTGGCAGGTGTGTTAAATCAAGTGCTCTACCGCAGTAATGCTGCTTGTCAGGCATTGGTAGTTCAGTGGTAGAATTCTCGCTTCCCAAGCGGGAGGCCCGGGTTCGATTCCCGGCCAATGCATGGCACTTTTGTAGACGTGTCTCTTGATATTTTAAAAGGCATGGGAAAAGAAAAATGGAAACGGTAGATAAGATGATTGCATTGCTTGTCTGTTTTCTGCGCAAAGAAAGCACTCTGCTGCCCTCTTTTAGCAGAAGATGGAACGGCAGTTTCAACTTAAGGCGGGAAACCTATTATGCAAATAATTCCCAGAAGACCCCAGAAGCCCAGATTGAAAGGGTGTCAGCCTCGTGTGGCTGCAAAGATATCCCCTGAGTCCTGCGGTAGAAGTCTGGCTTTCCTGAGGCACGGTGCTCAGGGAACTGCACTCAGAGTAGCGACCCATACAAAGGCCACCCTCATCTACCAGTGTGCTTGCCTCTGTCCACTTTTCCTGTCTATAGAACCTGGCCGTTCGTGGCCGTTCGTGGCCAAGTGAGTGAGAAGGACTGCCAGGGCAGCGCAGCTCCCATTCACCCACCGGAGCTGGCGCCATCCTCATGCCACTGCAGTGCTCTGTTAAATCAGCTGCTCTGGGCTGCAATGGTCCAGAGCACTGTAGCGCCAGTGTGCAGCATGTAAGGCATTGGTGGTTCAGTGGTAGAATTCTCGCCTGCCACGCGGGAGGCCCGGGTTCGATTCCCGGCCAATGCATGAGCGTTTTGCACATGTACCTTTCGTTGACTTTGAAGCATCGTGAAAAGGAAGAGACCGAACAAAAAAACAAGCCTTGATTGCCTTGCTTGCCTTATTTCTGCTACTAGCGATCACTCTGCTGATCCCTTTTAGTAGAAGGGGCCGCTGCGCCTTGACTGGAAGCAGGGCAATCTCAGATTATGCAAAACGCTCATAGAGGCCCAGCCCGAGTAGGTGCCAGTCTCACACGTCTGCAAAGGCCTTCAATGAGGCTTTCAGCAGAAGTCAAGAGTTTACGAGTGACCATTCGCATGGAACTGGCAGGTGTGTTAAATCAAGCGCTCTACCGCAGTAATGCTGCTTGTCAAGCATTGGTAGTTCAGTGGTAGAATTCTCGCTTCCCAAGCGGGAGGCCCGGGTTCGATTCCCGGCCAATGCATGGCACTTTTGTAGACGTGTCTCTTGATATTTTAAAAGGCATGGGAAAAGAAAAATGGAAACGGTAGATAAGATGATTGCATTGCTTGTCTGTTTTCTGCGCAAAGAAAGCAATCTGCTGCCCTCTTTTAGCAGAAGATGGAACTGCAGTTTCAACTTAAGGCGGGAAACCTTCTATTATGCAAATAATTCCCAGAAGACCCCAGAAGCCCAGATTGAAAGGGTGTCAGCCTCGTGTGGCTGCAAAGATATCCCCTGAGTCCTGCGGTAGAAGTCTGGCTTTCCTGAGGCACGGTGCTCAGGGAACTGCACTCAGAGTAGCGACCCATACAAAGGCCACCCTCATCTACCAGTGTGCTTGCCTCTGTCCACTTTTCCTGTCTATAGAACCTGGCCGTTCGTGGCCGTTCGTGGCCAAGTGAGTGAGAAGGACTGCCAGGGCAGCGCAGCTCCCATTCACCCACCGGAGCTGGCGCCATCCTCATGTCACTGCAGTGCTCTGTTAAATCAGCTGCTCTGGGCTGCAATGGTCCAGAGCACTGTAGCGCCAGTGTGCAGCATGTAAGGCATTGGTGGTTCAGTGGTAGAATTCTCGCCTGCCACGCGGGAGGCCCGGGTTCGATTCCCGGCCAATGCATGAGCGTTTTGCACATGTACCTTTCGTTGACTTTGAAGCATCGTGAAAAGGAAGAGACCGAACAAAAAAACAAGCCTTGATTGCCTTGCTTGCCTTATTTCTGCTACTAGCGATCACTCTGCTGATCCCTTTTAGTAGAAGGGGCCGCTGCGCCTTGACTGGAAGCAGGGCAATCTCAGATTATGCAAACAGCTCATAGAGGCCCAGCCCGAGTAGGTGCCAGTCTCACACGTCTGCAAAGGCCTTCAATGAGGCTTTCAGCAGAAGTCAAGAGTTTACGAGTGACCATTCGCATGGAACTGGCAGGTGTGTTAAATCAAGCGCTCTACCGCAGTAATGCTGCTTGTCAGGCATTGGTAGTTCAGTGGTAGAATTCTCGCTTCCCAAGCGGGAGGCCCGGGTTCGATTCCCGGCCAATGCATGGCACTTTTGTAGACGTGTCTCTTGATATTTTAAAAGGCATGGGAAAAGAAAAATGGAAACGGTAGATAAGATGATTGCATTGCTTGTCTGTTTTCTGCGCAAAGAAAGCACTCTGCTGCCCTCTTTTAGCAGAAGATGGAACGGCAGTTTCAACTTAAGGCGGGAAACCTATTATGCAAATAATTCCCAGAAGACCCCAGAAGCCCAGATTGAAAGGGTGTCAGCCTCGTGTGGCTGCAAAGATATCCCCTGAGTCCTGCGGTAGAAGTCTGGCTTTCCTGAGGCACGGTGCTCAGGGAACTGCACTCAGAGTAGCGACCCATACAAAGGCCACCCTCATCTACCAGTGTGCTTGCCTCTGTCCACTTTTCCTGTCTATAGAACCTGGCCGTTCGTGGCCGTTCGTGGCCAAGTGAGTGAGAAGGACTGCCAGGGCAGCGCAGCTCCCATTCACCCACCGGAGCTGGCGCCATCCTCATGTCACTGCAGTGCTCTGTTAAATCAGCTGCTCTGGGCTGCAATGGTCCAGAGCACTGTAGCGCCAGTGTGCAGCATGTAAGGCATTGGTGGTTCAGTGGTAGAATTCTCGCCTGCCACGCGGGAGGCCCGGGTTCGATTCCCGGCCAATGCATGAGCGTTTTGCACATGTACCTTTCGTTGACTTTGAAGCATCGTGAAAAGGAAGAGACAGAACAAAAAAACAAGCCTTGATTGCCTTGCTTGCCTTATTTCTGCTACTAGCGATCACTCTGCTGATCCCTTTTAGTAGAAGGGGCCGCTGCGCCTTGACTGGAAGCAGGGCAATCTCAGATTATGCAAACAGCTCATAGAGGCCCAGCCCGAGTAGGTGCCAGTCTCACACGTCTGCAAAGGCCTTCAATGAGGCTTTCAGCAGAAGTCAAGAGTTTACGAGTGACCATTCGCATGGAACTGGCAGGTGTGTTAAATCAAGTGCTCTACCGCAGTAATGCTGCTTGTCAGGCATTGGTAGTTCAGTGGTAGAATTCTCGCTTCCCAAGCGGGAGGCCCGGGTTCGATTCCCGGCCAATGCATGGCACTTTTGTAGACGTGTCTCTTGATATTTTAAAAGGCATGGGAAAAGAAAAATGGAAACGGTAGATAAGATGATTGCATTGCTTGTCTGTTTTCTGCGCAAAGAAAGCACTCTGCTGCCCTCTTTTAGCAGAAGATGGAACGGCAGTTTCAACTTAAGGCGGGAAACCTATTATGCAAATAATTCCCAGAAGACCCCAGAAGCCCAGATTGAAAGGGTGTCAGCCTCGTGTGGCTGCAAAGATATCCCCTGAGTCCTGCGGTAGAAGTCTGGCTTTCCTGAGGCACGGTGCTCAGGGAACTGCACTCAGAGTAGCGACCCATACAAAGGCCACCCTCATCTACCAGTGTGCTTGCCTCTGTCCACTTTTCCTGTCTATAGAACCTGGCCGTTCGTGGCCGTTCGTGGCCAAGTGAGTGAGAAGGACTGCCAGGGCAGCGCAGCTCCCATTCACCCACCGGAGCTGGCGCCATCCTCATGTCACTGCAGTGCTCTGTTAAATCAGCTGCTCTGGGCTGCAATGGTCCAGAGCACTGTAGCGCCAGTGTGCAGCATGTAAGGCATTGGTGGTTCAGTGGTAGAATTCTCGCCTGCCACGCGGGAGGCCCGGGTTCGATTCCCGGCCAATGCATGAGTGTTTTGCACATGTACCTTTCGTTGACTTTGAAGCATCGTGAAAAGGAAGAGACCGAACAAAAAAACAAGCCTTGATTGCCTTGCTTGCCTTATTTCTGCTACTAGCGATCACTCTGCTGATCCCTTTTAGTAGAAGGGGCCGCTGCGCCTTGACTGGAAGCAGGGCAATCTCAGATTATGCAAAACGCTCATAGAGGCCCAGCCCGAGTAGGTGCCAGTCTCACACGTCTGCAAAGGCCTTCAATGAGGCTTTCAGCAGAAGTCAAGAGTTTACGAGTGACCATTCGCATGGAACTGGCAGGTGTGTTAAATCAAGCGCTCTACCGCAGTAATGCTGCTTGTCAAGCATTGGTAGTTCAGTGGTAGAATTCTCGCTTCCCAAGCGGGAGGCCTGGGTTCGATTCCCGGCCAATGCATGGCACTTTTGTAGACGTGTCTCTTGATATTTTAAAAGGCATGGGAAAAGAAAAATGGAAACGGTAGATAAGATGATTGCATTGCTTGTCTGTTTTCTGCGCAAAGAAAGCAATCTGCTGCCCTCTTTTAGCAGAAGATGGAACTGCAGTTTCAACTTAAGGCGGGAAACCTTCTATTATGCAAATAATTCCCAGAAGACCCCAGAAGCCCAGATTGAAAGGGTGTCAGCCTCGTGTGGCTGCAAAGATATCCCCTGAGTCCTGCGGTAGAAGTCTGGCTTTCCTGAGGCACGGTGCTCAGGGAACTGCACTCAGAGTAGCGACCCATACAAAGGCCACCCTCATCTACCAGTGTGCTTGCCTCTGTCCACTTTTCCTGTCTATAGAACCTGGCCGTTCGTGGCCGTTCGTGGCCAAGTGAGTGAGAAGGACTGCCAGGGCAGCGCAGCTCCCATTCACCCACCGGAGCTGGCGCCATCCTCATGCCACTGCAGTGCTCTGTTAAATCAGCTGCTCTGGGCTGCAATGGTCCAGAGCACTGTAGCGCCAGTGTGCAGCATGTAAGGCATTGGTGGTTCAGTGGTAGAATTCTCGCCTGCCACGCGGGAGGCCCGGGTTCGATTCCCGGCCAATGCATGAGCGTTTTGCACATGTACCTTTCGTTGACTTTGAAGCATCGTGAAAAGGAAGAGACCGAACAAAAAAACAAGCCTTGATTGCCTTGCTTGCCTTATTTCTGCTACTAGCGATCACTCTGCTGATCCCTTTTAGTAGAAGGGGCCGCTGCGCCTTGACTGGAAGCAGGGCAATCTCAGATTATGCAAAACGCTCATAGAGGCCCAGCCCGAGTAGGTGCCAGTCTCACACGTCTGCAAAGGCCTTCAATGAGGCTTTCAGCAGAAGTCAAGAGTTTACGAGTGACCATTCGCATGGAACTGGCAGGTGTGTTAAATCAAGCGCTCTACCGCAGTAATGCTGCTTGTCAAGCATTGGTAGTTCAGTGGTAGAATTCTCGCTTCCCAAGCGGGAGGCCTGGGTTCGATTCCCGGCCAATGCATGGCACTTTTGTAGACGTGTCTCTTGATATTTTAAAAGGCATGGGAAAAGAAAAATGGAAACGGTAGATAAGATGATTGCATTGCTTGTCTGTTTTCTGCGCAAAGAAAGCAATCTGCTGCCCTCTTTTAGCAGAAGATGGAACTGCAGTTTCAACTTAAGGCGGGAAACCTTCTATTATGCAAATAATTCCCAGAAGACCCCAGAAGCCCAGATTGAAAGGGTGTCAGCCTCGTGTGGCTGCAAAGATATCCCCTGAGTCCTGCAGTAGAAGTCTGGCTTTCCTGAGGCACGGTGCTCAGGGAACTGCACTCAGAGTAGCGACCCATACAAAGGCCACCCTCATCTACCAGTGTGCTTGCCTCTGTCCACTTTTCCTGTCTATAGAACCTGGCCGTTCGTGGCCGTTCGTGGCCAAGGGAGTGAGAAGGACTGCCAGGGCAGCGCAGCTCCCATTCACCCACCGGAGCTGGCGCCATCCTCATGTCACTGCAGTGCTCTGTTAAATCAGCTGCTCTGGGCTGCAATGGTCCAGAGCACTGTAGCGCCAGTGTGCAGCATGTAAGGCATTGGTGGTTCAGTGGTAGAATTCTCGCCTGCCACGCGGGAGGCCCGGGTTCGATTCCCGGCCAATGCATGAGCGTTTTGCACATGTACCTTTCGTTGACTTTGAAGCATCGTGAAAAGGAAGAGACCGAACAAAAAAACAAGCCTTGATTGCCTTGCTTGCCTTATTTCTGCTACTAGCGATCACTCTGCTGATCCCTTTTAGTAGAAGGGGCCGCTGCGCCTTGACTGGAAGCAGGGCAATCTCAGATTATGCAAACAGCTCATAGAGGCCCAGCCCGAGTAGGTGCCAGTCTCACACGTCTGCAAAGGCCTTCAATGAGGCTTTCAGCAGAAGTCAAGAGTTTACGAGTGACCATTCGCATGGAACTGGCAGGTGTGTTAAATCAAGTGCTCTACCGCAGTAATGCTGCTTGTCAGGCATTGGTAGTTCAGTGGTAGAATTCTCGCTTCCCAAGCGGGAGGCCCGGGTTCGATTCCCGGCCAATGCATGGCACTTTTGTAGACGTGTCTCTTGATATTTTAAAAGGCATGGGAAAAGAAAAATGGAAACGGTAGATAAGATGATTGCATTGCTTGTCTGTTTTCTGCGCAAAGAAAGCACTCTGCTGCCCTCTTTTAGCAGAAGATGGAACGGCAGTTTCAACTTAAGGCGGGAAACCTATTATGCAAATAATTCCCAGAAGACCCCAGAAGCCCAGATTGAAAGGGTGTCAGCCTCGTGTGGCTGCAAAGATATCCCCTGAGTCCTGCGGTAGAAGTCTGGCTTTCCTGAGGCACGGTGCTCAGGGAACTGCACTCAGAGTAGCGACCCATACAAAGGCCACCCTCATCTACCAGTGTGCTTGCCTCTGTCCACTTTTCCTGTCTATAGAACCTGGCCGTTCGTGGCCGTTCGTGGCCAAGTGAGTGAGAAGGACTGCCAGGGCAGCGCAGCTCCCATTCACCCACCGGAGCTGGCGCCATCCTCATGCCACTGCAGTGCTCTGTTAAATCAGCTGCTCTGGGCTGCAATGGTCCAGAGCACTGTAGCGCCAGTGTGCAGCATGTAAGGCATTGGTGGTTCAGTGGTAGAATTCTCGCCTGCCACGCGGGAGGCCCGGGTTCGATTCCCGGCCAATGCATGAGCGTTTTGCACATGTACCTTTCGTTGACTTTGAAGCATCGTGAAAAGGAAGAGACCGAACAAAAAAACAAGCCTTGATTGCCTTGCTTGCCTTATTTCTGCTACTAGCGATCACTCTGCTGATCCCTTTTAGTAGAAGGGGCCGCTGCGCCTTGACTGGAAGCAGGGCAATCTCAGATTATGCAAAACGCTCATAGAGGCCCAGCCCGAGTAGGTGCCAGTCTCACACGTCTGCAAAGGCCTTCAATGAGGCTTTCAGCAGAAGTCAAGAGTTTACGAGTGACCATTCGCATGGAACTGGCAGGTGTGTTAAATCAAGCGCTCTACCGCAGTAATGCTGCTTGTCAAGCATTGGTAGTTCAGTGGTAGAATTCTCGCTTCCCAAGCGGGAGGCCCGGGTTCGATTCCCGGCCAATGCATGGCACTTTTGTAGACGTGTCTCTTGATATTTTAAAAGGCATGGGAAAAGAAAAATGGAAACGGTAGATAAGATGATTGCATTGCTTGTCTGTTTTCTGCGCAAAGAAAGCAATCTGCTGCCCTCTTTTAGCAGAAGATGGAACTGCAGTTTCAACTTAAGGCGGGAAACCTTCTATTATGCAAATAATTCCCAGAAGACCCCAGAAGCCCAGATTGAAAGGGTGTCAGCCTCGTGTGGCTGCAAAGATATCCCCTGAGTCCTGCGGTAGAAGTCTGGCTTTCCTGAGGCACGGTGCTCAGGGAACTGCACTCAGAGTAGCGACCCATACAAAGGCCACCCTCATCTACCAGTGTGCTTGCCTCTGTCCACTTTTCCTGTCTATAGAACCTGGCCGTTCGTGGCCGTTCGTGGCCAAGTGAGTGAGAAGGACTGCCAGGGCAGCGCAGCTCCCATTCACCCACCGGAGCTGGCGCCATCCTCATGTCACTGCAGTGCTCTGTTAAATCAGCTGCTCTGGGCTGCAATGGTCCAGAGCACTGTAGCGCCAGTGTGCAGCATGTAAGGCATTGGTGGTTCAGTGGTAGAATTCTCGCCTGCCACGCGGGAGGCCCGGGTTCGATTCCCGGCCAATGCATGAGCGTTTTGCACATGTACCTTTCGTTGACTTTGAAGCATCGTGAAAAGGAAGAGACCGAACAAAAAAACAAGCCTTGATTGCCTTGCTTGCCTTATTTCTGCTACTAGCGATCACTCTGCTGATCCCTTTTAGTAGAAGGGGCCGCTGCGCCTTGACTGGAAGCAGGGCAATCTCAGATTATGCAAACAGCTCATAGAGGCCCAGCCCGAGTAGGTGCCAGTCTCACACGTCTGCAAAGGCCTTCAATGAGGCTTTCAGCAGAAGTCAAGAGTTTACGAGTGACCATTCGCATGGAACTGGCAGGTGTGTTAAATCAAGCGCTCTACCGCAGTAATGCTGCTTGTCAGGCATTGGTAGTTCAGTGGTAGAATTCTCGCTTCCCAAGCGGGAGGCCCGGGTTCGATTCCCGGCCAATGCATGGCACTTTTGTAGACGTGTCTCTTGATATTTTAAAAGGCATGGGAAAAGAAAAATGGAAACGGTAGATAAGATGATTGCATTGCTTGTCTGTTTTCTGCGCAAAGAAAGCACTCTGCTGCCCTCTTTTAGCAGAAGATGGAACGGCAGTTTCAACTTAAGGCGGGAAACCTATTATGCAAATAATTCCCAGAAGACCCCAGAAGCCCAGATTGAAAGGGTGTCAGCCTCGTGTGGCTGCAAAGATATCCCCTGAGTCCTGCGGTAGAAGTCTGGCTTTCCTGAGGCACGGTGCTCAGGGAACTGCACTCAGAGTAGCGACCCATACAAAGGCCACCCTCATCTACCAGTGTGCTTGCCTCTGTCCACTTTTCCTGTCTATAGAACCTGGCCGTTCGTGGCCGTTCGTGGCCAAGTGAGTGAGAAGGACTGCCAGGGCAGCGCAGCTCCCATTCACCCACCGGAGCTGGCGCCATCCTCATGTCACTGCAGTGCTCTGTTAAATCAGCTGCTCTGGGCTGCAATGGTCCAGAGCACTGTAGCGCCAGTGTGCAGCATGTAAGGCATTGGTGGTTCAGTGGTAGAATTCTCGCCTGCCACGCGGGAGGCCCGGGTTCGATTCCCGGCCAATGCATGAGCGTTTTGCACATGTACCTTTCGTTGACTTTGAAGCATCGTGAAAAGGAAGAGACAGAACAAAAAAACAAGCCTTGATTGCCTTGCTTGCCTTATTTCTGCTACTAGCGATCACTCTGCTGATCCCTTTTAGTAGAAGGGGCCGCTGCGCCTTGACTGGAAGCAGGGCAATCTCAGATTATGCAAACAGCTCATAGAGGCCCAGCCCGAGTAGGTGCCAGTCTCACACGTCTGCAAAGGCCTTCAATGAGGCTTTCAGCAGAAGTCAAGAGTTTACGAGTGACCATTCGCATGGAACTGGCAGGTGTGTTAAATCAAGTGCTCTACCGCAGTAATGCTGCTTGTCAGGCATTGGTAGTTCAGTGGTAGAATTCTCGCTTCCCAAGCGGGAGGCCCGGGTTCGATTCCCGGCCAATGCATGGCACTTTTGTAGACGTGTCTCTTGATATTTTAAAAGGCATGGGAAAAGAAAAATGGAAACGGTAGATAAGATGATTGCATTGCTTGTCTGTTTTCTGCGCAAAGAAAGCACTCTGCTGCCCTCTTTTAGCAGAAGATGGAACGGCAGTTTCAACTTAAGGCGGGAAACCTATTATGCAAATAATTCCCAGAAGACCCCAGAAGCCCAGATTGAAAGGGTGTCAGCCTCGTGTGGCTGCAAAGATATCCCCTGAGTCCTGCGGTAGAAGTCTGGCTTTCCTGAGGCACGGTGCTCAGGGAACTGCACTCAGAGTAGCGACCCATACAAAGGCCACCCTCATCTACCAGTGTGCTTGCCTCTGTCCACTTTTCCTGTCTATAGAACCTGGCCGTTCGTGGCCGTTCGTGGCCAAGTGAGTGAGAAGGACTGCCAGGGCAGCGCAGCTCCCATTCACCCACCGGAGCTGGCGCCATCCTCATGTCACTGCAGTGCTCTGTTAAATCAGCTGCTCTGGGCTGCAATGGTCCAGAGCACTGTAGCGCCAGTGTGCAGCATGTAAGGCATTGGTGGTTCAGTGGTAGAATTCTCGCCTGCCACGCGGGAGGCCCGGGTTCGATTCCCGGCCAATGCATGAGCGTTTTGCACATGTACCTTTCGTTGACTTTGAAGCATCGTGAAAAGGAAGAGACCGAACAAAAAAACAAGCCTTGATTGCCTTGCTTGCCTTATTTCTGCTACTAGCGATCACTCTGCTGATCCCTTTTAGTAGAAGGGGCCGCTGCGCCTTGACTGGAAGCAGGGCAATCTCAGATTATGCAAAACGCTCATAGAGGCCCAGCCCGAGTAGGTGCCAGTCTCACACGTCTGCAAAGGCCTTCAATGAGGCTTTCAGCAGAAGTCAAGAGTTTACGAGTGACCATTCGCATGGAACTGGCAGGTGTGTTAAATCAAGCGCTCTACCGCAGTAATGCTGCTTGTCAAGCATTGGTAGTTCAGTGGTAGAATTCTCGCTTCCCAAGCGGGAGGCCTGGGTTCGATTCCCGGCCAATGCATGGCACTTTTGTAGACGTGTCTCTTGATATTTTAAAAGGCATGGGAAAAGAAAAATGGAAACGGTAGATAAGATGATTGCATTGCTTGTCTGTTTTCTGCGCAAAGAAAGCAATCTGCTGCCCTCTTTTAGCAGAAGATGGAACTGCAGTTTCAACTTAAGGCGGGAAACCTTCTATTATGCAAATAATTCCCAGAAGACCCCAGAAGCCCAGATTGAAAGGGTGTCAGCCTCGTGTGGCTGCAAAGATATCCCCTGAGTCCTGCAGTAGAAGTCTGGCTTTCCTGAGGCACGGTGCTCAGGGAACTGCACTCAGAGTAGCGACCCATACAAAGGCCACCCTCATCTACCAGTGTGCTTGCCTCTGTCCACTTTTCCTGTCTATAGAACCTGGCCGTTCGTGGCCGTTCGTGGCCAAGGGAGTGAGAAGGACTGCCAGGGCAGCGCAGCTCCCATTCACCCACCGGAGCTGGCGCCATCCTCATGTCACTGCAGTGCTCTGTTAAATCAGCTGCTCTGGGCTGCAATGGTCCAGAGCACTGTAGCGCCAGTGTGCAGCATGTAAGGCATTGGTGGTTCAGTGGTAGAATTCTCGCCTGCCACGCGGGAGGCCCGGGTTCGATTCCCGGCCAATGCATGAGCGTTTTGCACATGTACCTTTCGTTGACTTTGAAGCATCGTGAAAAGGAAGAGACCGAACAAAAAAACAAGCCTTGATTGCCTTGCTTGCCTTATTTCTGCTACTAGCGATCACTCTGCTGATCCCTTTTAGTAGAAGGGGCCGCTGCGCCTTGACTGGAAGCAGGGCAATCTCAGATTATGCAAACAGCTCATAGAGGCCCAGCCCGAGTAGGTGCCAGTCTCACACGTCTGCAAAGGCCTTCAATGAGGCTTTCAGCAGAAGTCAAGAGTTTACGAGTGACCATTCGCATGGAACTGGCAGGTGTGTTAAATCAAGTGCTCTACCGCAGTAATGCTGCTTGTCAGGCATTGGTAGTTCAGTGGTAGAATTCTCGCTTCCCAAGCGGGAGGCCCGGGTTCGATTCCCGGCCAATGCATGGCACTTTTGTAGACGTGTCTCTTGATATTTTAAAAGGCATGGGAAAAGAAAAATGGAAACGGTAGATAAGATGATTGCATTGCTTGTCTGTTTTCTGCGCAAAGAAAGCACTCTGCTGCCCTCTTTTAGCAGAAGATGGAACGGCAGTTTCAACTTAAGGCGGGAAACCTATTATGCAAATAATTCCCAGAAGACCCCAGAAGCCCAGATTGAAAGGGTGTCAGCCTCGTGTGGCTGCAAAGATATCCCCTGAGTCCTGCGGTAGAAGTCTGGCTTTCCTGAGGCACGGTGCTCAGGGAACTGCACTCAGAGTAGCGACCCATACAAAGGCCACCCTCATCTACCAGTGTGCTTGCCTCTGTCCACTTTTCCTGTCTATAGAACCTGGCCGTTCGTGGCCGTTCGTGGCCAAGTGAGTGAGAAGGACTGCCAGGGCAGCGCAGCTCCCATTCACCCACCGGAGCTGGCGCCATCCTCATGCCACTGCAGTGCTCTGTTAAATCAGCTGCTCTGGGCTGCAATGGTCCAGAGCACTGTAGCGCCAGTGTGCAGCATGTAAGGCATTGGTGGTTCAGTGGTAGAATTCTCGCCTGCCACGCGGGAGGCCCGGGTTCGATTCCCGGCCAATGCATGAGCGTTTTGCACATGTACCTTTCGTTGACTTTGAAGCATCGTGAAAAGGAAGAGACCGAACAAAAAAACAAGCCTTGATTGCCTTGCTTGCCTTATTTCTGCTACTAGCGATCACTCTGCTGATCCCTTTTAGTAGAAGGGGCCGCTGCGCCTTGACTGGAAGCAGGGCAATCTCAGATTATGCAAAACGCTCATAGAGGCCCAGCCCGAGTAGGTGCCAGTCTCACACGTCTGCAAAGGCCTTCAATGAGGCTTTCAGCAGAAGTCAAGAGTTTACGAGTGACCATTCGCATGGAACTGGCAGGTGTGTTAAATCAAGCGCTCTACCGCAGTAATGCTGCTTGTCAAGCATTGGTAGTTCAGTGGTAGAATTCTCGCTTCCCAAGCGGGAGGCCCGGGTTCGATTCCCGGCCAATGCATGGCACTTTTGTAGACGTGTCTCTTGATATTTTAAAAGGCATGGGAAAAGAAAAATGGAAACGGTAGATAAGATGATTGCATTGCTTGTCTGTTTTCTGCGCAAAGAAAGCAATCTGCTGCCCTCTTTTAGCAGAAGATGGAACTGCAGTTTCAACTTAAGGCGGGAAACCTTCTATTATGCAAATAATTCCCAGAAGACCCCAGAAGCCCAGATTGAAAGGGTGTCAGCCTCGTGTGGCTGCAAAGATATCCCCTGAGTCCTGCGGTAGAAGTCTGGCTTTCCTGAGGCACGGTGCTCAGGGAACTGCACTCAGAGTAGCGACCCATACAAAGGCCACCCTCATCTACCAGTGTGCTTGCCTCTGTCCACTTTTCCTGTCTATAGAACCTGGCCGTTCGTGGCCGTTCGTGGCCAAGTGAGTGAGAAGGACTGCCAGGGCAGCGCAGCTCCCATTCACCCACCGGAGCTGGCGCCATCCTCATGTCACTGCAGTGCTCTGTTAAATCAGCTGCTCTGGGCTGCAATGGTCCAGAGCACTGTAGCGCCAGTGTGCAGCATGTAAGGCATTGGTGGTTCAGTGGTAGAATTCTCGCCTGCCACGCGGGAGGCCCGGGTTCGATTCCCGGCCAATGCATGAGCGTTTTGCACATGTACCTTTCGTTGACTTTGAAGCATCGTGAAAAGGAAGAGACCGAACAAAAAAACAAGCCTTGATTGCCTTGCTTGCCTTATTTCTGCTACTAGCGATCACTCTGCTGATCCCTTTTAGTAGAAGGGGCCGCTGCGCCTTGACTGGAAGCAGGGCAATCTCAGATTATGCAAACAGCTCATAGAGGCCCAGCCCGAGTAGGTGCCAGTCTCACACGTCTGCAAAGGCCTTCAATGAGGCTTTCAGCAGAAGTCAAGAGTTTACGAGTGACCATTCGCATGGAACTGGCAGGTGTGTTAAATCAAGCGCTCTACCGCAGTAATGCTGCTTGTCAGGCATTGGTAGTTCAGTGGTAGAATTCTCGCTTCCCAAGCGGGAGGCCCGGGTTCGATTCCCGGCCAATGCATGGCACTTTTGTAGACGTGTCTCTTGATATTTTAAAAGGCATGGGAAAAGAAAAATGGAAACGGTAGATAAGATGATTGCATTGCTTGTCTGTTTTCTGCGCAAAGAAAGCACTCTGCTGCCCTCTTTTAGCAGAAGATGGAACGGCAGTTTCAACTTAAGGCGGGAAACCTATTATGCAAATAATTCCCAGAAGACCCCAGAAGCCCAGATTGAAAGGGTGTCAGCCTCGTGTGGCTGCAAAGATATCCCCTGAGTCCTGCGGTAGAAGTCTGGCTTTCCTGAGGCACGGTGCTCAGGGAACTGCACTCAGAGTAGCGACCCATACAAAGGCCACCCTCATCTACCAGTGTGCTTGCCTCTGTCCACTTTTCCTGTCTATAGAACCTGGCCGTTCGTGGCCGTTCGTGGCCAAGTGAGTGAGAAGGACTGCCAGGGCAGCGCAGCTCCCATTCACCCACCGGAGCTGGCGCCATCCTCATGTCACTGCAGTGCTCTGTTAAATCAGCTGCTCTGGGCTGCAATGGTCCAGAGCACTGTAGCGCCAGTGTGCAGCATGTAAGGCATTGGTGGTTCAGTGGTAGAATTCTCGCCTGCCACGCGGGAGGCCCGGGTTCGATTCCCGGCCAATGCATGAGCGTTTTGCACATGTACCTTTCGTTGACTTTGAAGCATCGTGAAAAGGAAGAGACAGAACAAAAAAACAAGCCTTGATTGCCTTGCTTGCCTTATTTCTGCTACTAGCGATCACTCTGCTGATCCCTTTTAGTAGAAGGGGCCGCTGCGCCTTGACTGGAAGCAGGGCAATCTCAGATTATGCAAACAGCTCATAGAGGCCCAGCCCGAGTAGGTGCCAGTCTCACACGTCTGCAAAGGCCTTCAATGAGGCTTTCAGCAGAAGTCAAGAGTTTACGAGTGACCATTCGCATGGAACTGGCAGGTGTGTTAAATCAAGTGCTCTACCGCAGTAATGCTGCTTGTCAGGCATTGGTAGTTCAGTGGTAGAATTCTCGCTTCCCAAGCGGGAGGCCCGGGTTCGATTCCCGGCCAATGCATGGCACTTTTGTAGACGTGTCTCTTGATATTTTAAAAGGCATGGGAAAAGAAAAATGGAAACGGTAGATAAGATGATTGCATTGCTTGTCTGTTTTCTGCGCAAAGAAAGCACTCTGCTGCCCTCTTTTAGCAGAAGATGGAACGGCAGTTTCAACTTAAGGCGGGAAACCTATTATGCAAATAATTCCCAGAAGACCCCAGAAGCCCAGATTGAAAGGGTGTCAGCCTCGTGTGGCTGCAAAGATATCCCCTGAGTCCTGCGGTAGAAGTCTGGCTTTCCTGAGGCACGGTGCTCAGGGAACTGCACTCAGAGTAGCGACCCATACAAAGGCCACCCTCATCTACCAGTGTGCTTGCCTCTGTCCACTTTTCCTGTCTATAGAACCTGGCCGTTCGTGGCCGTTCGTGGCCAAGTGAGTGAGAAGGACTGCCAGGGCAGCGCAGCTCCCATTCACCCACCGGAGCTGGCGCCATCCTCATGTCACTGCAGTGCTCTGTTAAATCAGCTGCTCTGGGCTGCAATGGTCCAGAGCACTGTAGCGCCAGTGTGCAGCATGTAAGGCATTGGTGGTTCAGTGGTAGAATTCTCGCCTGCCACGCGGGAGGCCCGGGTTCGATTCCCGGCCAATGCATGAGTGTTTTGCACATGTACCTTTCGTTGACTTTGAAGCATCGTGAAAAGGAAGAGACCGAACAAAAAAACAAGCCTTGATTGCCTTGCTTGCCTTATTTCTGCTACTAGCGATCACTCTGCTGATCCCTTTTAGTAGAAGGGGCCGCTGCGCCTTGACTGGAAGCAGGGCAATCTCAGATTATGCAAAACGCTCATAGAGGCCCAGCCCGAGTAGGTGCCAGTCTCACACGTCTGCAAAGGCCTTCAATGAGGCTTTCAGCAGAAGTCAAGAGTTTACGAGTGACCATTCGCATGGAACTGGCAGGTGTGTTAAATCAAGCGCTCTACCGCAGTAATGCTGCTTGTCAAGCATTGGTAGTTCAGTGGTAGAATTCTCGCTTCCCAAGCGGGAGGCCTGGGTTCGATTCCCGGCCAATGCATGGCACTTTTGTAGACGTGTCTCTTGATATTTTAAAAGGCATGGGAAAAGAAAAATGGAAACGGTAGATAAGATGATTGCATTGCTTGTCTGTTTTCTGCGCAAAGAAAGCAATCTGCTGCCCTCTTTTAGCAGAAGATGGAACTGCAGTTTCAACTTAAGGCGGGAAACCTTCTATTATGCAAATAATTCCCAGAAGACCCCAGAAGCCCAGATTGAAAGGGTGTCAGCCTCGTGTGGCTGCAAAGATATCCCCTGAGTCCTGCGGTAGAAGTCTGGCTTTCCTGAGGCACGGTGCTCAGGGAACTGCACTCAGAGTAGCGACCCATACAAAGGCCACCCTCATCTACCAGTGTGCTTGCCTCTGTCCACTTTTCCTGTCTATAGAACCTGGCCGTTCGTGGCCGTTCGTGGCCAAGTGAGTGAGAAGGACTGCCAGGGCAGCGCAGCTCCCATTCACCCACCGGAGCTGGCGCCATCCTCATGCCACTGCAGTGCTCTGTTAAATCAGCTGCTCTGGGCTGCAATGGTCCAGAGCACTGTAGCGCCAGTGTGCAGCATGTAAGGCATTGGTGGTTCAGTGGTAGAATTCTCGCCTGCCACGCGGGAGGCCCGGGTTCGATTCCCGGCCAATGCATGAGCGTTTTGCACATGTACCTTTCGTTGACTTTGAAGCATCGTGAAAAGGAAGAGACCGAACAAAAAAACAAGCCTTGATTGCCTTGCTTGCCTTATTTCTGCTACTAGCGATCACTCTGCTGATCCCTTTTAGTAGAAGGGGCCGCTGCGCCTTGACTGGAAGCAGGGCAATCTCAGATTATGCAAAACGCTCATAGAGGCCCAGCCCGAGTAGGTGCCAGTCTCACACGTCTGCAAAGGCCTTCAATGAGGCTTTCAGCAGAAGTCAAGAGTTTACGAGTGACCATTCGCATGGAACTGGCAGGTGTGTTAAATCAAGCGCTCTACCGCAGTAATGCTGCTTGTCAAGCATTGGTAGTTCAGTGGTAGAATTCTCGCTTCCCAAGCGGGAGGCCTGGGTTCGATTCCCGGCCAATGCATGGCACTTTTGTAGACGTGTCTCTTGATATTTTAAAAGGCATGGGAAAAGAAAAATGGAAACGGTAGATAAGATGATTGCATTGCTTGTCTGTTTTCTGCGCAAAGAAAGCAATCTGCTGCCCTCTTTTAGCAGAAGATGGAACTGCAGTTTCAACTTAAGGCGGGAAACCTTCTATTATGCAAATAATTCCCAGAAGACCCCAGAAGCCCAGATTGAAAGGGTGTCAGCCTCGTGTGGCTGCAAAGATATCCCCTGAGTCCTGCAGTAGAAGTCTGGCTTTCCTGAGGCACGGTGCTCAGGGAACTGCACTCAGAGTAGCGACCCATACAAAGGCCACCCTCATCTACCAGTGTGCTTGCCTCTGTCCACTTTTCCTGTCTATAGAACCTGGCCGTTCGTGGCCGTTCGTGGCCAAGGGAGTGAGAAGGACTGCCAGGGCAGCGCAGCTCCCATTCACCCACCGGAGCTGGCGCCATCCTCATGTCACTGCAGTGCTCTGTTAAATCAGCTGCTCTGGGCTGCAATGGTCCAGAGCACTGTAGCGCCAGTGTGCAGCATGTAAGGCATTGGTGGTTCAGTGGTAGAATTCTCGCCTGCCACGCGGGAGGCCCGGGTTCGATTCCCGGCCAATGCATGAGCGTTTTGCACATGTACCTTTCGTTGACTTTGAAGCATCGTGAAAAGGAAGAGACCGAACAAAAAAACAAGCCTTGATTGCCTTGCTTGCCTTATTTCTGCTACTAGCGATCACTCTGCTGATCCCTTTTAGTAGAAGGGGCCGCTGCGCCTTGACTGGAAGCAGGGCAATCTCAGATTATGCAAACAGCTCATAGAGGCCCAGCCCGAGTAGGTGCCAGTCTCACACGTCTGCAAAGGCCTTCAATGAGGCTTTCAGCAGAAGTCAAGAGTTTACGAGTGACCATTCGCATGGAACTGGCAGGTGTGTTAAATCAAGTGCTCTACCGCAGTAATGCTGCTTGTCAGGCATTGGTAGTTCAGTGGTAGAATTCTCGCTTCCCAAGCGGGAGGCCCGGGTTCGATTCCCGGCCAATGCATGGCACTTTTGTAGACGTGTCTCTTGATATTTTAAAAGGCATGGGAAAAGAAAAATGGAAACGGTAGATAAGATGATTGCATTGCTTGTCTGTTTTCTGCGCAAAGAAAGCACTCTGCTGCCCTCTTTTAGCAGAAGATGGAACGGCAGTTTCAACTTAAGGCGGGAAACCTATTATGCAAATAATTCCCAGAAGACCCCAGAAGCCCAGATTGAAAGGGTGTCAGCCTCGTGTGGCTGCAAAGATATCCCCTGAGTCCTGCGGTAGAAGTCTGGCTTTCCTGAGGCACGGTGCTCAGGGAACTGCACTCAGAGTAGCGACCCATACAAAGGCCACCCTCATCTACCAGTGTGCTTGCCTCTGTCCACTTTTCCTGTCTATAGAACCTGGCCGTTCGTGGCCGTTCGTGGCCAAGTGAGTGAGAAGGACTGCCAGGGCAGCGCAGCTCCCATTCACCCACCGGAGCTGGCGCCATCCTCATGCCACTGCAGTGCTCTGTTAAATCAGCTGCTCTGGGCTGCAATGGTCCAGAGCACTGTAGCGCCAGTGTGCAGCATGTAAGGCATTGGTGGTTCAGTGGTAGAATTCTCGCCTGCCACGCGGGAGGCCCGGGTTCGATTCCCGGCCAATGCATGAGCGTTTTGCACATGTACCTTTCGTTGACTTTGAAGCATCGTGAAAAGGAAGAGACCGAACAAAAAAACAAGCCTTGATTGCCTTGCTTGCCTTATTTCTGCTACTAGCGATCACTCTGCTGATCCCTTTTAGTAGAAGGGGCCGCTGCGCCTTGACTGGAAGCAGGGCAATCTCAGATTATGCAAAACGCTCATAGAGGCCCAGCCCGAGTAGGTGCCAGTCTCACACGTCTGCAAAGGCCTTCAATGAGGCTTTCAGCAGAAGTCAAGAGTTTACGAGTGACCATTCGCATGGAACTGGCAGGTGTGTTAAATCAAGCGCTCTACCGCAGTAATGCTGCTTGTCAAGCATTGGTAGTTCAGTGGTAGAATTCTCGCTTCCCAAGCGGGAGGCCCGGGTTCGATTCCCGGCCAATGCATGGCACTTTTGTAGACGTGTCTCTTGATATTTTAAAAGGCATGGGAAAAGAAAAATGGAAACGGTAGATAAGATGATTGCATTGCTTGTCTGTTTTCTGCGCAAAGAAAGCAATCTGCTGCCCTCTTTTAGCAGAAGATGGAACTGCAGTTTCAACTTAAGGCGGGAAACCTTCTATTATGCAAATAATTCCCAGAAGACCCCAGAAGCCCAGATTGAAAGGGTGTCAGCCTCGTGTGGCTGCAAAGATATCCCCTGAGTCCTGCGGTAGAAGTCTGGCTTTCCTGAGGCACGGTGCTCAGGGAACTGCACTCAGAGTAGCGACCCATACAAAGGCCACCCTCATCTACCAGTGTGCTTGCCTCTGTCCACTTTTCCTGTCTATAGAACCTGGCCGTTCGTGGCCGTTCGTGGCCAAGTGAGTGAGAAGGACTGCCAGGGCAGCGCAGCTCCCATTCACCCACCGGAGCTGGCGCCATCCTCATGTCACTGCAGTGCTCTGTTAAATCAGCTGCTCTGGGCTGCAATGGTCCAGAGCACTGTAGCGCCAGTGTGCAGCATGTAAGGCATTGGTGGTTCAGTGGTAGAATTCTCGCCTGCCACGCGGGAGGCCCGGGTTCGATTCCCGGCCAATGCATGAGCGTTTTGCACATGTACCTTTCGTTGACTTTGAAGCATCGTGAAAAGGAAGAGACCGAACAAAAAAACAAGCCTTGATTGCCTTGCTTGCCTTATTTCTGCTACTAGCGATCACTCTGCTGATCCCTTTTAGTAGAAGGGGCCGCTGCGCCTTGACTGGAAGCAGGGCAATCTCAGATTATGCAAACAGCTCATAGAGGCCCAGCCCGAGTAGGTGCCAGTCTCACACGTCTGCAAAGGCCTTCAATGAGGCTTTCAGCAGAAGTCAAGAGTTTACGAGTGACCATTCGCATGGAACTGGCAGGTGTGTTAAATCAAGCGCTCTACCGCAGTAATGCTGCTTGTCAGGCATTGGTAGTTCAGTGGTAGAATTCTCGCTTCCCAAGCGGGAGGCCCGGGTTCGATTCCCGGCCAATGCATGGCACTTTTGTAGACGTGTCTCTTGATATTTTAAAAGGCATGGGAAAAGAAAAATGGAAACGGTAGATAAGATGATTGCATTGCTTGTCTGTTTTCTGCGCAAAGAAAGCACTCTGCTGCCCTCTTTTAGCAGAAGATGGAACGGCAGTTTCAACTTAAGGCGGGAAACCTATTATGCAAATAATTCCCAGAAGACCCCAGAAGCCCAGATTGAAAGGGTGTCAGCCTCGTGTGGCTGCAAAGATATCCCCTGAGTCCTGCGGTAGAAGTCTGGCTTTCCTGAGGCACGGTGCTCAGGGAACTGCACTCAGAGTAGCGACCCATACAAAGGCCACCCTCATCTACCAGTGTGCTTGCCTCTGTCCACTTTTCCTGTCTATAGAACCTGGCCGTTCGTGGCCGTTCGTGGCCAAGTGAGTGAGAAGGACTGCCAGGGCAGCGCAGCTCCCATTCACCCACCGGAGCTGGCGCCATCCTCATGTCACTGCAGTGCTCTGTTAAATCAGCTGCTCTGGGCTGCAATGGTCCAGAGCACTGTAGCGCCAGTGTGCAGCATGTAAGGCATTGGTGGTTCAGTGGTAGAATTCTCGCCTGCCACGCGGGAGGCCCGGGTTCGATTCCCGGCCAATGCATGAGCGTTTTGCACATGTACCTTTCGTTGACTTTGAAGCATCGTGAAAAGGAAGAGACAGAACAAAAAAACAAGCCTTGATTGCCTTGCTTGCCTTATTTCTGCTACTAGCGATCACTCTGCTGATCCCTTTTAGTAGAAGGGGCCGCTGCGCCTTGACTGGAAGCAGGGCAATCTCAGATTATGCAAACAGCTCATAGAGGCCCAGCCCGAGTAGGTGCCAGTCTCACACGTCTGCAAAGGCCTTCAATGAGGCTTTCAGCAGAAGTCAAGAGTTTACGAGTGACCATTCGCATGGAACTGGCAGGTGTGTTAAATCAAGTGCTCTACCGCAGTAATGCTGCTTGTCAGGCATTGGTAGTTCAGTGGTAGAATTCTCGCTTCCCAAGCGGGAGGCCCGGGTTCGATTCCCGGCCAATGCATGGCACTTTTGTAGACGTGTCTCTTGATATTTTAAAAGGCATGGGAAAAGAAAAATGGAAACGGTAGATAAGATGATTGCATTGCTTGTCTGTTTTCTGCGCAAAGAAAGCACTCTGCTGCCCTCTTTTAGCAGAAGATGGAACGGCAGTTTCAACTTAAGGCGGGAAACCTATTATGCAAATAATTCCCAGAAGACCCCAGAAGCCCAGATTGAAAGGGTGTCAGCCTCGTGTGGCTGCAAAGATATCCCCTGAGTCCTGCGGTAGAAGTCTGGCTTTCCTGAGGCACGGTGCTCAGGGAACTGCACTCAGAGTAGCGACCCATACAAAGGCCACCCTCATCTACCAGTGTGCTTGCCTCTGTCCACTTTTCCTGTCTATAGAACCTGGCCGTTCGTGGCCGTTCGTGGCCAAGTGAGTGAGAAGGACTGCCAGGGCAGCGCAGCTCCCATTCACCCACCGGAGCTGGCGCCATCCTCATGTCACTGCAGTGCTCTGTTAAATCAGCTGCTCTGGGCTGCAATGGTCCAGAGCACTGTAGCGCCAGTGTGCAGCATGTAAGGCATTGGTGGTTCAGTGGTAGAATTCTCGCCTGCCACGCGGGAGGCCCGGGTTCGATTCCCGGCCAATGCATGAGCGTTTTGCACATGTACCTTTCGTTGACTTTGAAGCATCGTGAAAAGGAAGAGACCGAACAAAAAAACAAGCCTTGATTGCCTTGCTTGCCTTATTTCTGCTACTAGCGATCACTCTGCTGATCCCTTTTAGTAGAAGGGGCCGCTGCGCCTTGACTGGAAGCAGGGCAATCTCAGATTATGCAAAACGCTCATAGAGGCCCAGCCCGAGTAGGTGCCAGTCTCACACGTCTGCAAAGGCCTTCAATGAGGCTTTCAGCAGAAGTCAAGAGTTTACGAGTGACCATTCGCATGGAACTGGCAGGTGTGTTAAATCAAGCGCTCTACCGCAGTAATGCTGCTTGTCAAGCATTGGTAGTTCAGTGGTAGAATTCTCGCTTCCCAAGCGGGAGGCCTGGGTTCGATTCCCGGCCAATGCATGGCACTTTTGTAGACGTGTCTCTTGATATTTTAAAAGGCATGGGAAAAGAAAAATGGAAACGGTAGATAAGATGATTGCATTGCTTGTCTGTTTTCTGCGCAAAGAAAGCAATCTGCTGCCCTCTTTTAGCAGAAGATGGAACTGCAGTTTCAACTTAAGGCGGGAAACCTTCTATTATGCAAATAATTCCCAGAAGACCCCAGAAGCCCAGATTGAAAGGGTGTCAGCCTCGTGTGGCTGCAAAGATATCCCCTGAGTCCTGCAGTAGAAGTCTGGCTTTCCTGAGGCACGGTGCTCAGGGAACTGCACTCAGAGTAGCGACCCATACAAAGGCCACCCTCATCTACCAGTGTGCTTGCCTCTGTCCACTTTTCCTGTCTATAGAACCTGGCCGTTCGTGGCCGTTCGTGGCCAAGGGAGTGAGAAGGACTGCCAGGGCAGCGCAGCTCCCATTCACCCACCGGAGCTGGCGCCATCCTCATGTCACTGCAGTGCTCTGTTAAATCAGCTGCTCTGGGCTGCAATGGTCCAGAGCACTGTAGCGCCAGTGTGCAGCATGTAAGGCATTGGTGGTTCAGTGGTAGAATTCTCGCCTGCCACGCGGGAGGCCCGGGTTCGATTCCCGGCCAATGCATGAGCGTTTTGCACATGTACCTTTCGTTGACTTTGAAGCATCGTGAAAAGGAAGAGACCGAACAAAAAAACAAGCCTTGATTGCCTTGCTTGCCTTATTTCTGCTACTAGCGATCACTCTGCTGATCCCTTTTAGTAGAAGGGGCCGCTGCGCCTTGACTGGAAGCAGGGCAATCTCAGATTATGCAAACAGCTCATAGAGGCCCAGCCCGAGTAGGTGCCAGTCTCACACGTCTGCAAAGGCCTTCAATGAGGCTTTCAGCAGAAGTCAAGAGTTTACGAGTGACCATTCGCATGGAACTGGCAGGTGTGTTAAATCAAGTGCTCTACCGCAGTAATGCTGCTTGTCAGGCATTGGTAGTTCAGTGGTAGAATTCTCGCTTCCCAAGCGGGAGGCCCGGGTTCGATTCCCGGCCAATGCATGGCACTTTTGTAGACGTGTCTCTTGATATTTTAAAAGGCATGGGAAAAGAAAAATGGAAACGGTAGATAAGATGATTGCATTGCTTGTCTGTTTTCTGCGCAAAGAAAGCACTCTGCTGCCCTCTTTTAGCAGAAGATGGAACGGCAGTTTCAACTTAAGGCGGGAAACCTATTATGCAAATAATTCCCAGAAGACCCCAGAAGCCCAGATTGAAAGGGTGTCAGCCTCGTGTGGCTGCAAAGATATCCCCTGAGTCCTGCGGTAGAAGTCTGGCTTTCCTGAGGCACGGTGCTCAGGGAACTGCACTCAGAGTAGCGACCCATACAAAGGCCACCCTCATCTACCAGTGTGCTTGCCTCTGTCCACTTTTCCTGTCTATAGAACCTGGCCGTTCGTGGCCGTTCGTGGCCAAGTGAGTGAGAAGGACTGCCAGGGCAGCGCAGCTCCCATTCACCCACCGGAGCTGGCGCCATCCTCATGCCACTGCAGTGCTCTGTTAAATCAGCTGCTCTGGGCTGCAATGGTCCAGAGCACTGTAGCGCCAGTGTGCAGCATGTAAGGCATTGGTGGTTCAGTGGTAGAATTCTCGCCTGCCACGCGGGAGGCCCGGGTTCGATTCCCGGCCAATGCATGAGCGTTTTGCACATGTACCTTTCGTTGACTTTGAAGCATCGTGAAAAGGAAGAGACCGAACAAAAAAACAAGCCTTGATTGCCTTGCTTGCCTTATTTCTGCTACTAGCGATCACTCTGCTGATCCCTTTTAGTAGAAGGGGCCGCTGCGCCTTGACTGGAAGCAGGGCAATCTCAGATTATGCAAAACGCTCATAGAGGCCCAGCCCGAGTAGGTGCCAGTCTCACACGTCTGCAAAGGCCTTCAATGAGGCTTTCAGCAGAAGTCAAGAGTTTACGAGTGACCATTCGCATGGAACTGGCAGGTGTGTTAAATCAAGCGCTCTACCGCAGTAATGCTGCTTGTCAAGCATTGGTAGTTCAGTGGTAGAATTCTCGCTTCCCAAGCGGGAGGCCCGGGTTCGATTCCCGGCCAATGCATGGCACTTTTGTAGACGTGTCTCTTGATATTTTAAAAGGCATGGGAAAAGAAAAATGGAAACGGTAGATAAGATGATTGCATTGCTTGTCTGTTTTCTGCGCAAAGAAAGCAATCTGCTGCCCTCTTTTAGCAGAAGATGGAACTGCAGTTTCAACTTAAGGCGGGAAACCTTCTATTATGCAAATAATTCCCAGAAGACCCCAGAAGCCCAGATTGAAAGGGTGTCAGCCTCGTGTGGCTGCAAAGATATCCCCTGAGTCCTGCGGTAGAAGTCTGGCTTTCCTGAGGCACGGTGCTCAGGGAACTGCACTCAGAGTAGCGACCCATACAAAGGCCACCCTCATCTACCAGTGTGCTTGCCTCTGTCCACTTTTCCTGTCTATAGAACCTGGCCGTTCGTGGCCGTTCGTGGCCAAGTGAGTGAGAAGGACTGCCAGGGCAGCGCAGCTCCCATTCACCCACCGGAGCTGGCGCCATCCTCATGTCACTGCAGTGCTCTGTTAAATCAGCTGCTCTGGGCTGCAATGGTCCAGAGCACTGTAGCGCCAGTGTGCAGCATGTAAGGCATTGGTGGTTCAGTGGTAGAATTCTCGCCTGCCACGCGGGAGGCCCGGGTTCGATTCCCGGCCAATGCATGAGCGTTTTGCACATGTACCTTTCGTTGACTTTGAAGCATCGTGAAAAGGAAGAGACCGAACAAAAAAACAAGCCTTGATTGCCTTGCTTGCCTTATTTCTGCTACTAGCGATCACTCTGCTGATCCCTTTTAGTAGAAGGGGCCGCTGCGCCTTGACTGGAAGCAGGGCAATCTCAGATTATGCAAACAGCTCATAGAGGCCCAGCCCGAGTAGGTGCCAGTCTCACACGTCTGCAAAGGCCTTCAATGAGGCTTTCAGCAGAAGTCAAGAGTTTACGAGTGACCATTCGCATGGAACTGGCAGGTGTGTTAAATCAAGCGCTCTACCGCAGTAATGCTGCTTGTCAGGCATTGGTAGTTCAGTGGTAGAATTCTCGCTTCCCAAGCGGGAGGCCCGGGTTCGATTCCCGGCCAATGCATGGCACTTTTGTAGACGTGTCTCTTGATATTTTAAAAGGCATGGGAAAAGAAAAATGGAAACGGTAGATAAGATGATTGCATTGCTTGTCTGTTTTCTGCGCAAAGAAAGCACTCTGCTGCCCTCTTTTAGCAGAAGATGGAACGGCAGTTTCAACTTAAGGCGGGAAACCTATTATGCAAATAATTCCCAGAAGACCCCAGAAGCCCAGATTGAAAGGGTGTCAGCCTCGTGTGGCTGCAAAGATATCCCCTGAGTCCTGCGGTAGAAGTCTGGCTTTCCTGAGGCACGGTGCTCAGGGAACTGCACTCAGAGTAGCGACCCATACAAAGGCCACCCTCATCTACCAGTGTGCTTGCCTCTGTCCACTTTTCCTGTCTATAGAACCTGGCCGTTCGTGGCCGTTCGTGGCCAAGTGAGTGAGAAGGACTGCCAGGGCAGCGCAGCTCCCATTCACCCACCGGAGCTGGCGCCATCCTCATGTCACTGCAGTGCTCTGTTAAATCAGCTGCTCTGGGCTGCAATGGTCCAGAGCACTGTAGCGCCAGTGTGCAGCATGTAAGGCATTGGTGGTTCAGTGGTAGAATTCTCGCCTGCCACGCGGGAGGCCCGGGTTCGATTCCCGGCCAATGCATGAGCGTTTTGCACATGTACCTTTCGTTGACTTTGAAGCATCGTGAAAAGGAAGAGACAGAACAAAAAAACAAGCCTTGATTGCCTTGCTTGCCTTATTTCTGCTACTAGCGATCACTCTGCTGATCCCTTTTAGTAGAAGGGGCCGCTGCGCCTTGACTGGAAGCAGGGCAATCTCAGATTATGCAAACAGCTCATAGAGGCCCAGCCCGAGTAGGTGCCAGTCTCACACGTCTGCAAAGGCCTTCAATGAGGCTTTCAGCAGAAGTCAAGAGTTTACGAGTGACCATTCGCATGGAACTGGCAGGTGTGTTAAATCAAGTGCTCTACCGCAGTAATGCTGCTTGTCAGGCATTGGTAGTTCAGTGGTAGAATTCTCGCTTCCCAAGCGGGAGGCCCGGGTTCGATTCCCGGCCAATGCATGGCACTTTTGTAGACGTGTCTCTTGATATTTTAAAAGGCATGGGAAAAGAAAAATGGAAACGGTAGATAAGATGATTGCATTGCTTGTCTGTTTTCTGCGCAAAGAAAGCACTCTGCTGCCCTCTTTTAGCAGAAGATGGAACGGCAGTTTCAACTTAAGGCGGGAAACCTATTATGCAAATAATTCCCAGAAGACCCCAGAAGCCCAGATTGAAAGGGTGTCAGCCTCGTGTGGCTGCAAAGATATCCCCTGAGTCCTGCGGTAGAAGTCTGGCTTTCCTGAGGCACGGTGCTCAGGGAACTGCACTCAGAGTAGCGACCCATACAAAGGCCACCCTCATCTACCAGTGTGCTTGCCTCTGTCCACTTTTCCTGTCTATAGAACCTGGCCGTTCGTGGCCGTTCGTGGCCAAGTGAGTGAGAAGGACTGCCAGGGCAGCGCAGCTCCCATTCACCCACCGGAGCTGGCGCCATCCTCATGTCACTGCAGTGCTCTGTTAAATCAGCTGCTCTGGGCTGCAATGGTCCAGAGCACTGTAGCGCCAGTGTGCAGCATGTAAGGCATTGGTGGTTCAGTGGTAGAATTCTCGCCTGCCACGCGGGAGGCCCGGGTTCGATTCCCGGCCAATGCATGAGTGTTTTGCACATGTACCTTTCGTTGACTTTGAAGCATCGTGAAAAGGAAGAGACCGAACAAAAAAACAAGCCTTGATTGCCTTGCTTGCCTTATTTCTGCTACTAGCGATCACTCTGCTGATCCCTTTTAGTAGAAGGGGCCGCTGCGCCTTGACTGGAAGCAGGGCAATCTCAGATTATGCAAAACGCTCATAGAGGCCCAGCCCGAGTAGGTGCCAGTCTCACACGTCTGCAAAGGCCTTCAATGAGGCTTTCAGCAGAAGTCAAGAGTTTACGAGTGACCATTCGCATGGAACTGGCAGGTGTGTTAAATCAAGCGCTCTACCGCAGTAATGCTGCTTGTCAAGCATTGGTAGTTCAGTGGTAGAATTCTCGCTTCCCAAGCGGGAGGCCTGGGTTCGATTCCCGGCCAATGCATGGCACTTTTGTAGACGTGTCTCTTGATATTTTAAAAGGCATGGGAAAAGAAAAATGGAAACGGTAGATAAGATGATTGCATTGCTTGTCTGTTTTCTGCGCAAAGAAAGCAATCTGCTGCCCTCTTTTAGCAGAAGATGGAACTGCAGTTTCAACTTAAGGCGGGAAACCTTCTATTATGCAAATAATTCCCAGAAGACCCCAGAAGCCCAGATTGAAAGGGTGTCAGCCTCGTGTGGCTGCAAAGATATCCCCTGAGTCCTGCGGTAGAAGTCTGGCTTTCCTGAGGCACGGTGCTCAGGGAACTGCACTCAGAGTAGCGACCCATACAAAGGCCACCCTCATCTACCAGTGTGCTTGCCTCTGTCCACTTTTCCTGTCTATAGAACCTGGCCGTTCGTGGCCGTTCGTGGCCAAGTGAGTGAGAAGGACTGCCAGGGCAGCGCAGCTCCCATTCACCCACCGGAGCTGGCGCCATCCTCATGCCACTGCAGTGCTCTGTTAAATCAGCTGCTCTGGGCTGCAATGGTCCAGAGCACTGTAGCGCCAGTGTGCAGCATGTAAGGCATTGGTGGTTCAGTGGTAGAATTCTCGCCTGCCACGCGGGAGGCCCGGGTTCGATTCCCGGCCAATGCATGAGCGTTTTGCACATGTACCTTTCGTTGACTTTGAAGCATCGTGAAAAGGAAGAGACCGAACAAAAAAACAAGCCTTGATTGCCTTGCTTGCCTTATTTCTGCTACTAGCGATCACTCTGCTGATCCCTTTTAGTAGAAGGGGCCGCTGCGCCTTGACTGGAAGCAGGGCAATCTCAGATTATGCAAAACGCTCATAGAGGCCCAGCCCGAGTAGGTGCCAGTCTCACACGTCTGCAAAGGCCTTCAATGAGGCTTTCAGCAGAAGTCAAGAGTTTACGAGTGACCATTCGCATGGAACTGGCAGGTGTGTTAAATCAAGCGCTCTACCGCAGTAATGCTGCTTGTCAAGCATTGGTAGTTCAGTGGTAGAATTCTCGCTTCCCAAGCGGGAGGCCCGGGTTCGATTCCCGGCCAATGCATGGCACTTTTGTAGACGTGTCTCTTGATATTTTAAAAGGCATGGGAAAAGAAAAATGGAAACGGTAGATAAGATGATTGCATTGCTTGTCTGTTTTCTGCGCAAAGAAAGCAATCTGCTGCCCTCTTTTAGCAGAAGATGGAACTGCAGTTTCAACTTAAGGCGGGAAACCTTCTATTATGCAAATAATTCCCAGAAGACCCCAGAAGCCCAGATTGAAAGGGTGTCAGCCTCGTGTGGCTGCAAAGATATCCCCTGAGTCCTGCGGTAGAAGTCTGGCTTTCCTGAGGCACGGTGCTCAGGGAACTGCACTCAGAGTAGCGACCCATACAAAGGCCACCCTCATCTACCAGTGTGCTTGCCTCTGTCCACTTTTCCTGTCTATAGAACCTGGCCGTTCGTGGCCGTTCGTGGCCAAGTGAGTGAGAAGGACTGCCAGGGCAGCGCAGCTCCCATTCACCCACCGGAGCTGGCGCCATCCTCATGTCACTGCAGTGCTCTGTTAAATCAGCTGCTCTGGGCTGCAATGGTCCAGAGCACTGTAGCGCCAGTGTGCAGCATGTAAGGCATTGGTGGTTCAGTGGTAGAATTCTCGCCTGCCACGCGGGAGGCCCGGGTTCGATTCCCGGCCAATGCATGAGCGTTTTGCACATGTACCTTTCGTTGACTTTGAAGCATCGTGAAAAGGAAGAGACAGAACAAAAAAACAAGCCTTGATTGCCTTGCTTGCCTTATTTCTGCTACTAGCGATCACTCTGCTGATCCCTTTTAGTAGAAGGGGCCGCTGCGCCTTGACTGGAAGCAGGGCAATCTCAGATTATGCAAACAGCTCATAGAGGCCCAGCCCGAGTAGGTGCCAGTCTCACACGTCTGCAAAGGCCTTCAATGAGGCTTTCAGCAGAAGTCAAGAGTTTACGAGTGACCATTCGCATGGAACTGGCAGGTGTGTTAAATCAAGTGCTCTACCGCAGTAATGCTGCTTGTCAGGCATTGGTAGTTCAGTGGTAGAATTCTCGCTTCCCAAGCGGGAGGCCCGGGTTCGATTCCCGGCCAATGCATGGCACTTTTGTAGACGTGTCTCTTGATATTTTAAAAGGCATGGGAAAAGAAAAATGGAAACGGTAGATAAGATGATTGCATTGCTTGTCTGTTTTCTGCGCAAAGAAAGCACTCTGCTGCCCTCTTTTAGCAGAAGATGGAACGGCAGTTTCAACTTAAGGCGGGAAACCTATTATGCAAATAATTCCCAGAAGACCCCAGAAGCCCAGATTGAAAGGGTGTCAGCCTCGTGTGGCTGCAAAGATATCCCCTGAGTCCTGCGGTAGAAGTCTGGCTTTCCTGAGGCACGGTGCTCAGGGAACTGCACTCAGAGTAGCGACCCATACAAAGGCCACCCTCATCTACCAGTGTGCTTGCCTCTGTCCACTTTTCCTGTCTATAGAACCTGGCCGTTCGTGGCCGTTCGTGGCCAAGTGAGTGAGAAGGACTGCCAGGGCAGCGCAGCTCCCATTCACCCACCGGAGCTGGCGCCATCCTCATGTCACTGCAGTGCTCTGTTAAATCAGCTGCTCTGGGCTGCAATGGTCCAGAGCACTGTAGCGCCAGTGTGCAGCATGTAAGGCATTGGTGGTTCAGTGGTAGAATTCTCGCCTGCCACGCGGGAGGCCCGGGTTCGATTCCCGGCCAATGCATGAGTGTTTTGCACATGTACCTTTCGTTGACTTTGAAGCATCGTGAAAAGGAAGAGACCGAACAAAAAAACAAGCCTTGATTGCCTTGCTTGCCTTATTTCTGCTACTAGCGATCACTCTGCTGATCCCTTTTAGTAGAAGGGGCCGCTGCGCCTTGACTGGAAGCAGGGCAATCTCAGATTATGCAAAACGCTCATAGAGGCCCAGCCCGAGTAGGTGCCAGTCTCACACGTCTGCAAAGGCCTTCAATGAGGCTTTCAGCAGAAGTCAAGAGTTTACGAGTGACCATTCGCATGGAACTGGCAGGTGTGTTAAATCAAGCGCTCTACCGCAGTAATGCTGCTTGTCAAGCATTGGTAGTTCAGTGGTAGAATTCTCGCTTCCCAAGCGGGAGGCCTGGGTTCGATTCCCGGCCAATGCATGGCACTTTTGTAGACGTGTCTCTTGATATTTTAAAAGGCATGGGAAAAGAAAAATGGAAACGGTAGATAAGATGATTGCATTGCTTGTCTGTTTTCTGCGCAAAGAAAGCAATCTGCTGCCCTCTTTTAGCAGAAGATGGAACTGCAGTTTCAACTTAAGGCGGGAAACCTTCTATTATGCAAATAATTCCCAGAAGACCCCAGAAGCCCAGATTGAAAGGGTGTCAGCCTCGTGTGGCTGCAAAGATATCCCCTGAGTCCTGCGGTAGAAGTCTGGCTTTCCTGAGGCACGGTGCTCAGGGAACTGCACTCAGAGTAGCGACCCATACAAAGGCCACCCTCATCTACCAGTGTGCTTGCCTCTGTCCACTTTTCCTGTCTATAGAACCTGGCCGTTCGTGGCCGTTCGTGGCCAAGTGAGTGAGAAGGACTGCCAGGGCAGCGCAGCTCCCATTCACCCACCGGAGCTGGCGCCATCCTCATGCCACTGCAGTGCTCTGTTAAATCAGCTGCTCTGGGCTGCAATGGTCCAGAGCACTGTAGCGCCAGTGTGCAGCATGTAAGGCATTGGTGGTTCAGTGGTAGAATTCTCGCCTGCCACGCGGGAGGCCCGGGTTCGATTCCCGGCCAATGCATGAGCGTTTTGCACATGTACCTTTCGTTGACTTTGAAGCATCGTGAAAAGGAAGAGACCGAACAAAAAAACAAGCCTTGATTGCCTTGCTTGCCTTATTTCTGCTACTAGCGATCACTCTGCTGATCCCTTTTAGTAGAAGGGGCCGCTGCGCCTTGACTGGAAGCAGGGCAATCTCAGATTATGCAAAACGCTCATAGAGGCCCAGCCCGAGTAGGTGCCAGTCTCACACGTCTGCAAAGGCCTTCAATGAGGCTTTCAGCAGAAGTCAAGAGTTTACGAGTGACCATTCGCATGGAACTGGCAGGTGTGTTAAATCAAGCGCTCTACCGCAGTAATGCTGCTTGTCAAGCATTGGTAGTTCAGTGGTAGAATTCTCGCTTCCCAAGCGGGAGGCCCGGGTTCGATTCCCGGCCAATGCATGGCACTTTTGTAGACGTGTCTCTTGATATTTTAAAAGGCATGGGAAAAGAAAAATGGAAACGGTAGATAAGATGATTGCATTGCTTGTCTGTTTTCTGCGCAAAGAAAGCAATCTGCTGCCCTCTTTTAGCAGAAGATGGAACTGCAGTTTCAACTTAAGGCGGGAAACCTTCTATTATGCAAATAATTCCCAGAAGACCCCAGAAGCCCAGATTGAAAGGGTGTCAGCCTCGTGTGGCTGCAAAGATATCCCCTGAGTCCTGCGGTAGAAGTCTGGCTTTCCTGAGGCACGGTGCTCAGGGAACTGCACTCAGAGTAGCGACCCATACAAAGGCCACCCTCATCTACCAGTGTGCTTGCCTCTGTCCACTTTTCCTGTCTATAGAACCTGGCCGTTCGTGGCCGTTCGTGGCCAAGTGAGTGAGAAGGACTGCCAGGGCAGCGCAGCTCCCATTCACCCACCGGAGCTGGCGCCATCCTCATGTCACTGCAGTGCTCTGTTAAATCAGCTGCTCTGGGCTGCAATGGTCCAGAGCACTGTAGCGCCAGTGTGCAGCATGTAAGGCATTGGTGGTTCAGTGGTAGAATTCTCGCCTGCCACGCGGGAGGCCCGGGTTCGATTCCCGGCCAATGCATGAGCGTTTTGCACATGTACCTTTCGTTGACTTTGAAGCATCGTGAAAAGGAAGAGACAGAACAAAAAAACAACCCTTGATTGCCTTGCTTGCCTTATTTCTGCTACTAGCGATCACTCTGCTGATCCCTTTTAGTAGAAGGGGCCGCTGCGCCTTGACTGGAAGCAGGGCAATCTCAGATTATGCAAACAGCTCATAGAGGCCCAGCCCGAGTAGGTGCCAGTCTCACACGTCTGCAAAGGCCTTCAATGAGGCTTTCAGCAGAAGTCAAGAGTTTACGAGTGACCATTCGCATGGAACTGGCAGGTGTGTTAAATCAAGTGCTCTACCGCAGTAATGCTGCTTGTCAGGCATTGGTAGTTCAGTGGTAGAATTCTCGCTTCCCAAGCGGGAGGCCCGGGTTCGATTCCCGGCCAATGCATGGCACTTTTGTAGACGTGTCTCTTGATATTTTAAAAGGCATGGGAAAAGAAAAATGGAAACGGTAGATAAGATGATTGCATTGCTTGTCTGTTTTCTGCGCAAAGAAAGCACTCTGCTGCCCTCTTTTAGCAGAAGATGGAACGGCAGTTTCAACTTAAGGCGGGAAACCTATTATGCAAATAATTCCCAGAAGACCCCAGAAGCCCAGATTGAAAGGGTGTCAGCCTCGTGTGGCTGCAAAGATATCCCCTGAGTCCTGCGGTAGAAGTCTGGCTTTCCTGAGGCACGGTGCTCAGGGAACTGCACTCAGAGTAGCGACCCATACAAAGGCCACCCTCATCTACCAGTGTGCTTGCCTCTGTCCACTTTTCCTGTCTATAGAACCTGGCCGTTCGTGGCCGTTCGTGGCCAAGTGAGTGAGAAGGACTGCCAGGGCAGCGCAGCTCCCATTCACCCACCGGAGCTGGCGCCATCCTCATGTCACTGCAGTGCTCTGTTAAATCAGCTGCTCTGGGCTGCAATGGTCCAGAGCACTGTAGCGCCAGTGTGCAGCATGTAAGGCATTGGTGGTTCAGTGGTAGAATTCTCGCCTGCCACGCGGGAGGCCCGGGTTCGATTCCCGGCCAATGCATGAGCGTTTTGCACATGTACCTTTCGTTGACTTTGAAGCATCGTGAAAAGGAAGAGACCGAACAAAAAAACAAGCCTTGATTGCCTTGCTTGCCTTATTTCTGCTACTAGCGATCACTCTGCTGATCCCTTTTAGTAGAAGGGGCCGCTGCGCCTTGACTGGAAGCAGGGCAATCTCAGATTATGCAAAACGCTCATAGAGGCCCAGCCCGAGTAGGTGCCAGTCTCACACGTCTGCAAAGGCCTTCAATGAGGCTTTCAGCAGAAGTCAAGAGTTTACGAGTGACCATTCGCATGGAACTGGCAGGTGTGTTAAATCAAGCGCTCTACCGCAGTAATGCTGCTTGTCAAGCATTGGTAGTTCAGTGGTAGAATTCTCGCTTCCCAAGCGGGAGGCCTGGGTTCGATTCCCGGCCAATGCATGGCACTTTTGTAGACGTGTCTCTTGATATTTTAAAAGGCATGGGAAAAGAAAAATGGAAACGGTAGATAAGATGATTGCATTGCTTGTCTGTTTTCTGCGCAAAGAAAGCAATCTGCTGCCCTCTTTTAGCAGAAGATGGAACTGCAGTTTCAACTTAAGGCGGGAAACCTTCTATTATGCAAATAATTCCCAGAAGACCCCAGAAGCCCAGATTGAAAGGGTGTCAGCCTCGTGTGGCTGCAAAGATATCCCCTGAGTCCTGCAGTAGAAGTCTGGCTTTCCTGAGGCACGGTGCTCAGGGAACTGCACTCAGAGTAGCGACCCATACAAAGGCCACCCTCATCTACCAGTGTGCTTGCCTCTGTCCACTTTTCCTGTCTATAGAACCTGGCCGTTCGTGGCCGTTCGTGGCCAAGGGAGTGAGAAGGACTGCCAGGGCAGCGCAGCTCCCATTCACCCACCGGAGCTGGCGCCATCCTCATGTCACTGCAGTGCTCTGTTAAATCAGCTGCTCTGGGCTGCAATGGTCCAGAGCACTGTAGCGCCAGTGTGCAGCATGTAAGGCATTGGTGGTTCAGTGGTAGAATTCTCGCCTGCCACGCGGGAGGCCCGGGTTCGATTCCCGGCCAATGCATGAGCGTTTTGCACATGTACCTTTCGTTGACTTTGAAGCATCGTGAAAAGGAAGAGACCGAACAAAAAAACAAGCCTTGATTGCCTTGCTTGCCTTATTTCTGCTACTAGCGATCACTCTGCTGATCCCTTTTAGTAGAAGGGGCCGCTGCGCCTTGACTGGAAGCAGGGCAATCTCAGATTATGCAAACAGCTCATAGAGGCCCAGCCCGAGTAGGTGCCAGTCTCACACGTCTGCAAAGGCCTTCAATGAGGCTTTCAGCAGAAGTCAAGAGTTTACGAGTGACCATTCGCATGGAACTGGCAGGTGTGTTAAATCAAGTGCTCTACCGCAGTAATGCTGCTTGTCAGGCATTGGTAGTTCAGTGGTAGAATTCTCGCTTCCCAAGCGGGAGGCCCGGGTTCGATTCCCGGCCAATGCATGGCACTTTTGTAGACGTGTCTCTTGATATTTTAAAAGGCATGGGAAAAGAAAAATGGAAACGGTAGATAAGATGATTGCATTGCTTGTCTGTTTTCTGCGCAAAGAAAGCACTCTGCTGCCCTCTTTTAGCAGAAGATGGAACGGCAGTTTCAACTTAAGGCGGGAAACCTATTATGCAAATAATTCCCAGAAGACCCCAGAAGCCCAGATTGAAAGGGTGTCAGCCTCGTGTGGCTGCAAAGATATCCCCTGAGTCCTGCGGTAGAAGTCTGGCTTTCCTGAGGCACGGTGCTCAGGGAACTGCACTCAGAGTAGCGACCCATACAAAGGCCACCCTCATCTACCAGTGTGCTTGCCTCTGTCCACTTTTCCTGTCTATAGAACCTGGCCGTTCGTGGCCGTTCGTGGCCAAGTGAGTGAGAAGGACTGCCAGGGCAGCGCAGCTCCCATTCACCCACCGGAGCTGGCGCCATCCTCATGCCACTGCAGTGCTCTGTTAAATCAGCTGCTCTGGGCTGCAATGGTCCAGAGCACTGTAGCGCCAGTGTGCAGCATGTAAGGCATTGGTGGTTCAGTGGTAGAATTCTCGCCTGCCACGCGGGAGGCCCGGGTTCGATTCCCGGCCAATGCATGAGCGTTTTGCACATGTACCTTTCGTTGACTTTGAAGCATCGTGAAAAGGAAGAGACCGAACAAAAAAACAAGCCTTGATTGCCTTGCTTGCCTTATTTCTGCTACTAGCGATCACTCTGCTGATCCCTTTTAGTAGAAGGGGCCGCTGCGCCTTGACTGGAAGCAGGGCAATCTCAGATTATGCAAAACGCTCATAGAGGCCCAGCCCGAGTAGGTGCCAGTCTCACACGTCTGCAAAGGCCTTCAATGAGGCTTTCAGCAGAAGTCAAGAGTTTACGAGTGACCATTCGCATGGAACTGGCAGGTGTGTTAAATCAAGCGCTCTACCGCAGTAATGCTGCTTGTCAAGCATTGGTAGTTCAGTGGTAGAATTCTCGCTTCCCAAGCGGGAGGCCCGGGTTCGATTCCCGGCCAATGCATGGCACTTTTGTAGACGTGTCTCTTGATATTTTAAAAGGCATGGGAAAAGAAAAATGGAAACGGTAGATAAGATGATTGCATTGCTTGTCTGTTTTCTGCGCAAAGAAAGCAATCTGCTGCCCTCTTTTAGCAGAAGATGGAACTGCAGTTTCAACTTAAGGCGGGAAACCTTCTATTATGCAAATAATTCCCAGAAGACCCCAGAAGCCCAGATTGAAAGGGTGTCAGCCTCGTGTGGCTGCAAAGATATCCCCTGAGTCCTGCGGTAGAAGTCTGGCTTTCCTGAGGCACGGTGCTCAGGGAACTGCACTCAGAGTAGCGACCCATACAAAGGCCACCCTCATCTACCAGTGTGCTTGCCTCTGTCCACTTTTCCTGTCTATAGAACCTGGCCGTTCGTGGCCGTTCGTGGCCAAGTGAGTGAGAAGGACTGCCAGGGCAGCGCAGCTCCCATTCACCCACCGGAGCTGGCGCCATCCTCATGTCACTGCAGTGCTCTGTTAAATCAGCTGCTCTGGGCTGCAATGGTCCAGAGCACTGTAGCGCCAGTGTGCAGCATGTAAGGCATTGGTGGTTCAGTGGTAGAATTCTCGCCTGCCACGCGGGAGGCCCGGGTTCGATTCCCGGCCAATGCATGAGCGTTTTGCACATGTACCTTTCGTTGACTTTGAAGCATCGTGAAAAGGAAGAGACCGAACAAAAAAACAAGCCTTGATTGCCTTGCTTGCCTTATTTCTGCTACTAGCGATCACTCTGCTGATCCCTTTTAGTAGAAGGGGCCGCTGCGCCTTGACTGGAAGCAGGGCAATCTCAGATTATGCAAACAGCTCATAGAGGCCCAGCCCGAGTAGGTGCCAGTCTCACACGTCTGCAAAGGCCTTCAATGAGGCTTTCAGCAGAAGTCAAGAGTTTACGAGTGACCATTCGCATGGAACTGGCAGGTGTGTTAAATCAAGCGCTCTACCGCAGTAATGCTGCTTGTCAGGCATTGGTAGTTCAGTGGTAGAATTCTCGCTTCCCAAGCGGGAGGCCCGGGTTCGATTCCCGGCCAATGCATGGCACTTTTGTAGACGTGTCTCTTGATATTTTAAAAGGCATGGGAAAAGAAAAATGGAAACGGTAGATAAGATGATTGCATTGCTTGTCTGTTTTCTGCGCAAAGAAAGCACTCTGCTGCCCTCTTTTAGCAGAAGATGGAACGGCAGTTTCAACTTAAGGCGGGAAACCTATTATGCAAATAATTCCCAGAAGACCCCAGAAGCCCAGATTGAAAGGGTGTCAGCCTCGTGTGGCTGCAAAGATATCCCCTGAGTCCTGCGGTAGAAGTCTGGCTTTCCTGAGGCACGGTGCTCAGGGAACTGCACTCAGAGTAGCGACCCATACAAAGGCCACCCTCATCTACCAGTGTGCTTGCCTCTGTCCACTTTTCCTGTCTATAGAACCTGGCCGTTCGTGGCCGTTCGTGGCCAAGTGAGTGAGAAGGACTGCCAGGGCAGCGCAGCTCCCATTCACCCACCGGAGCTGGCGCCATCCTCATGTCACTGCAGTGCTCTGTTAAATCAGCTGCTCTGGGCTGCAATGGTCCAGAGCACTGTAGCGCCAGTGTGCAGCATGTAAGGCATTGGTGGTTCAGTGGTAGAATTCTCGCCTGCCACGCGGGAGGCCCGGGTTCGATTCCCGGCCAATGCATGAGCGTTTTGCACATGTACCTTTCGTTGACTTTGAAGCATCGTGAAAAGGAAGAGACAGAACAAAAAAACAAGCCTTGATTGCCTTGCTTGCCTTATTTCTGCTACTAGCGATCACTCTGCTGATCCCTTTTAGTAGAAGGGGCCGCTGCGCCTTGACTGGAAGCAGGGCAATCTCAGATTATGCAAACAGCTCATAGAGGCCCAGCCCGAGTAGGTGCCAGTCTCACACGTCTGCAAAGGCCTTCAATGAGGCTTTCAGCAGAAGTCAAGAGTTTACGAGTGACCATTCGCATGGAACTGGCAGGTGTGTTAAATCAAGTGCTCTACCGCAGTAATGCTGCTTGTCAGGCATTGGTAGTTCAGTGGTAGAATTCTCGCTTCCCAAGCGGGAGGCCCGGGTTCGATTCCCGGCCAATGCATGGCACTTTTGTAGACGTGTCTCTTGATATTTTAAAAGGCATGGGAAAAGAAAAATGGAAACGGTAGATAAGATGATTGCATTGCTTGTCTGTTTTCTGCGCAAAGAAAGCACTCTGCTGCCCTCTTTTAGCAGAAGATGGAACGGCAGTTTCAACTTAAGGCGGGAAACCTATTATGCAAATAATTCCCAGAAGACCCCAGAAGCCCAGATTGAAAGGGTGTCAGCCTCGTGTGGCTGCAAAGATATCCCCTGAGTCCTGCGGTAGAAGTCTGGCTTTCCTGAGGCACGGTGCTCAGGGAACTGCACTCAGAGTAGCGACCCATACAAAGGCCACCCTCATCTACCAGTGTGCTTGCCTCTGTCCACTTTTCCTGTCTATAGAACCTGGCCGTTCGTGGCCGTTCGTGGCCAAGTGAGTGAGAAGGACTGCCAGGGCAGCGCAGCTCCCATTCACCCACCGGAGCTGGCGCCATCCTCATGTCACTGCAGTGCTCTGTTAAATCAGCTGCTCTGGGCTGCAATGGTCCAGAGCACTGTAGCGCCAGTGTGCAGCATGTAAGGCATTGGTGGTTCAGTGGTAGAATTCTCGCCTGCCACGCGGGAGGCCCGGGTTCGATTCCCGGCCAATGCATGAGCGTTTTGCACATGTACCTTTCGTTGACTTTGAAGCATCGTGAAAAGGAAGAGACCGAACAAAAAAACAAGCCTTGATTGCCTTGCTTGCCTTATTTCTGCTACTAGCGATCACTCTGCTGATCCCTTTTAGTAGAAGGGGCCGCTGCGCCTTGACTGGAAGCAGGGCAATCTCAGATTATGCAAAACGCTCATAGAGGCCCAGCCCGAGTAGGTGCCAGTCTCACACGTCTGCAAAGGCCTTCAATGAGGCTTTCAGCAGAAGTCAAGAGTTTACGAGTGACCATTCGCATGGAACTGGCAGGTGTGTTAAATCAAGCGCTCTACCGCAGTAATGCTGCTTGTCAAGCATTGGTAGTTCAGTGGTAGAATTCTCGCTTCCCAAGCGGGAGGCCTGGGTTCGATTCCCGGCCAATGCATGGCACTTTTGTAGACGTGTCTCTTGATATTTTAAAAGGCATGGGAAAAGAAAAATGGAAACGGTAGATAAGATGATTGCATTGCTTGTCTGTTTTCTGCGCAAAGAAAGCAATCTGCTGCCCTCTTTTAGCAGAAGATGGAACTGCAGTTTCAACTTAAGGCGGGAAACCTTCTATTATGCAAATAATTCCCAGAAGACCCCAGAAGCCCAGATTGAAAGGGTGTCAGCCTCGTGTGGCTGCAAAGATATCCCCTGAGTCCTGCAGTAGAAGTCTGGCTTTCCTGAGGCACGGTGCTCAGGGAACTGCACTCAGAGTAGCGACCCATACAAAGGCCACCCTCATCTACCAGTGTGCTTGCCTCTGTCCACTTTTCCTGTCTATAGAACCTGGCCGTTCGTGGCCGTTCGTGGCCAAGGGAGTGAGAAGGACTGCCAGGGCAGCGCAGCTCCCATTCACCCACCGGAGCTGGCGCCATCCTCATGTCACTGCAGTGCTCTGTTAAATCAGCTGCTCTGGGCTGCAATGGTCCAGAGCACTGTAGCGCCAGTGTGCAGCATGTAAGGCATTGGTGGTTCAGTGGTAGAATTCTCGCCTGCCACGCGGGAGGCCCGGGTTCGATTCCCGGCCAATGCATGAGCGTTTTGCACATGTACCTTTCGTTGACTTTGAAGCATCGTGAAAAGGAAGAGACCGAACAAAAAAACAAGCCTTGATTGCCTTGCTTGCCTTATTTCTGCTACTAGCGATCACTCTGCTGATCCCTTTTAGTAGAAGGGGCCGCTGCGCCTTGACTGGAAGCAGGGCAATCTCAGATTATGCAAACAGCTCATAGAGGCCCAGCCCGAGTAGGTGCCAGTCTCACACGTCTGCAAAGGCCTTCAATGAGGCTTTCAGCAGAAGTCAAGAGTTTACGAGTGACCATTCGCATGGAACTGGCAGGTGTGTTAAATCAAGTGCTCTACCGCAGTAATGCTGCTTGTCAGGCATTGGTAGTTCAGTGGTAGAATTCTCGCTTCCCAAGCGGGAGGCCCGGGTTCGATTCCCGGCCAATGCATGGCACTTTTGTAGACGTGTCTCTTGATATTTTAAAAGGCATGGGAAAAGAAAAATGGAAACGGTAGATAAGATGATTGCATTGCTTGTCTGTTTTCTGCGCAAAGAAAGCACTCTGCTGCCCTCTTTTAGCAGAAGATGGAACGGCAGTTTCAACTTAAGGCGGGAAACCTATTATGCAAATAATTCCCAGAAGACCCCAGAAGCCCAGATTGAAAGGGTGTCAGCCTCGTGTGGCTGCAAAGATATCCCCTGAGTCCTGCGGTAGAAGTCTGGCTTTCCTGAGGCACGGTGCTCAGGGAACTGCACTCAGAGTAGCGACCCATACAAAGGCCACCCTCATCTACCAGTGTGCTTGCCTCTGTCCACTTTTCCTGTCTATAGAACCTGGCCGTTCGTGGCCGTTCGTGGCCAAGTGAGTGAGAAGGACTGCCAGGGCAGCGCAGCTCCCATTCACCCACCGGAGCTGGCGCCATCCTCATGCCACTGCAGTGCTCTGTTAAATCAGCTGCTCCGGGCTGCAATGGTCCAGAGCACTGTAGCGCCAGTGTGCAGCATGTAAGGCATTGGTGGTTCAGTGGTAGAATTCTCGCCTGCCACGCGGGAGGCCCGGGTTCGATTCCCGGCCAATGCATGAGCGTTTTGCACATGTACCTTTCGTTGACTTTGAAGCATCGTGAAAAGGAAGAGACCGAACAAAAAAACAAGCCTTGATTGCCTTGCTTGCCTTATTTCTGCTACTAGCGATCACTCTGCTGATCCCTTTTAGTAGAAGGGGCCGCTGCGCCTTGACTGGAAGCAGGGCAATCTCAGATTATGCAAAACGCTCATAGAGGCCCAGCCCGAGTAGGTGCCAGTCTCACACGTCTGCAAAGGCCTTCAATGAGGCTTTCAGCAGAAGTCAAGAGTTTACGAGTGACCATTCGCATGGAACTGGCAGGTGTGTTAAATCAAGCGCTCTACCGCAGTAATGCTGCTTGTCAAGCATTGGTAGTTCAGTGGTAGAATTCTCGCTTCCCAAGCGGGAGGCCCGGGTTCGATTCCCGGCCAATGCATGGCACTTTTGTAGACGTGTCTCTTGATATTTTAAAAGGCATGGGAAAAGAAAAATGGAAACGGTAGATAAGATGATTGCATTGCTTGTCTGTTTTCTGCGCAAAGAAAGCAATCTGCTGCCCTCTTTTAGCAGAAGATGGAACTGCAGTTTCAACTTAAGGCGGGAAACCTTCTATTATGCAAATAATTCCCAGAAGACCCCAGAAGCCCAGATTGAAAGGGTGTCAGCCTCGTGTGGCTGCAAAGATATCCCCTGAGTCCTGCGGTAGAAGTCTGGCTTTCCTGAGGCACGGTGCTCAGGGAACTGCACTCAGAGTAGCGACCCATACAAAGGCCACCCTCATCTACCAGTGTGCTTGCCTCTGTCCACTTTTCCTGTCTATAGAACCTGGCCGTTCGTGGCCGTTCGTGGCCAAGTGAGTGAGAAGGACTGCCAGGGCAGCGCAGCTCCCATTCACCCACCGGAGCTGGCGCCATCCTCATGTCACTGCAGTGCTCTGTTAAATCAGCTGCTCTGGGCTGCAATGGTCCAGAGCACTGTAGCGCCAGTGTGCAGCATGTAAGGCATTGGTGGTTCAGTGGTAGAATTCTCGCCTGCCACGCGGGAGGCCCGGGTTCGATTCCCGGCCAATGCATGAGCGTTTTGCACATGTACCTTTCGTTGACTTTGAAGCATCGTGAAAAGGAAGAGACCGAACAAAAAAACAAGCCTTGATTGCCTTGCTTGCCTTATTTCTGCTACTAGCGATCACTCTGCTGATCCCTTTTAGTAGAAGGGGCCGCTGCGCCTTGACTGGAAGCAGGGCAATCTCAGATTATGCAAACAGCTCATAGAGGCCCAGCCCGAGTAGGTGCCAGTCTCACACGTCTGCAAAGGCCTTCAATGAGGCTTTCAGCAGAAGTCAAGAGTTTACGAGTGACCATTCGCATGGAACTGGCAGGTGTGTTAAATCAAGCGCTCTACCGCAGTAATGCTGCTTGTCAGGCATTGGTAGTTCAGTGGTAGAATTCTCGCTTCCCAAGCGGGAGGCCCGGGTTCGATTCCCGGCCAATGCATGGCACTTTTGTAGACGTGTCTCTTGATATTTTAAAAGGCATGGGAAAAGAAAAATGGAAACGGTAGATAAGATGATTGCATTGCTTGTCTGTTTTCTGCGCAAAGAAAGCACTCTGCTGCCCTCTTTTAGCAGAAGATGGAACGGCAGTTTCAACTTAAGGCGGGAAACCTATTATGCAAATAATTCCCAGAAGACCCCAGAAGCCCAGATTGAAAGGGTGTCAGCCTCGTGTGGCTGCAAAGATATCCCCTGAGTCCTGCGGTAGAAGTCTGGCTTTCCTGAGGCACGGTGCTCAGGGAACTGCACTCAGAGTAGCGACCCATACAAAGGCCACCCTCATCTACCAGTGTGCTTGCCTCTGTCCACTTTTCCTGTCTATAGAACCTGGCCGTTCGTGGCCGTTCGTGGCCAAGTGAGTGAGAAGGACTGCCAGGGCAGCGCAGCTCCCATTCACCCACCGGAGCTGGCGCCATCCTCATGCCACTGCAGTGCTCTGTTAAATCAGCTGCTCTGGGCTGCAATGGTCCAGAGCACTGTAGCGCCAGTGTGCAGCATGTAAGGCATTGGTGGTTCAGTGGTAGAATTCTCGCCTGCCACGCGGGAGGCCCGGGTTCGATTCCCGGCCAATGCATGAGCGTTTTGCACATGTACCTTTCGTTGACTTTGAAGCATCGTGAAAAGGAAGAGACCGAACAAAAAAACAAGCCTTGATTGCCTTGCTTGCCTTATTTCTGCTACTAGCGATCACTCTGCTGATCCCTTTTAGTAGAAGGGGCCGCTGCGCCTTGACTGGAAGCAGGGCAATCTCAGATTATGCAAAACGCTCATAGAGGCCCAGCCCGAGTAGGTGCCAGTCTCACACGTCTGCAAAGGCCTTCAATGAGGCTTTCAGCAGAAGTCAAGAGTTTACGAGTGACCATTCGCATGGAACTGGCAGGTGTGTTAAATCAAGCGCTCTACCGCAGTAATGCTGCTTGTCAAGCATTGGTAGTTCAGTGGTAGAATTCTCGCTTCCCAAGCGGGAGGCCTGGGTTCGATTCCCGGCCAATGCATGGCACTTTTGTAGACGTGTCTCTTGATATTTTAAAAGGCATGGGAAAAGAAAAATGGAAACGGTAGATAAGATGATTGCATTGCTTGTCTGTTTTCTGCGCAAAGAAAGCAATCTGCTGCCCTCTTTTAGCAGAAGATGGAACTGCAGTTTCAACTTAAGGCGGGAAACCTTCTATTATGCAAATAATTCCCAGAAGACCCCAGAAGCCCAGATTGAAAGGGTGTCAGCCTCGTGTGGCTGCAAAGATATCCCCTGAGTCCTGCGGTAGAAGTCTGGCTTTCCTGAGGCACGGTGCTCAGGGAACTGCACTCAGAGTAGCGACCCATACAAAGGCCACCCTCATCTACCAGTGTGCTTGCCTCTGTCCACTTTTCCTGTCTATAGAACCTGGCCGTTCGTGGCCGTTCGTGGCCAAGTGAGTGAGAAGGACTGCCAGGGCAGCGCAGCTCCCATTCACCCACCGGAGCTGGCGCCATCCTCATGTCACTGCAGTGCTCTGTTAAATCAGCTGCTCTGGGCTGCAATGGTCCAGAGCACTGTAGCGCCAGTGTGCAGCATGTAAGGCATTGGTGGTTCAGTGGTAGAATTCTCGCCTGCCACGCGGGAGGCCCGGGTTCGATTCCCGGCCAATGCATGAGCGTTTTGCACATGTACCTTTCGTTGACTTTGAAGCATCGTGAAAAGGAAGAGACCGAACAAAAAAACAAGCCTTGATTGCCTTGCTTGCCTTATTTCTGCTACTAGCGATCACTCTGCTGATCCCTTTTAGTAGAAGGGGCCGCTGCGCCTTGACTGGAAGCAGGGCAATCTCAGATTATGCAAAACGCTCATAGAGGCCCAGCCCGAGTAGGTGCCAGTCTCACACGTCTGCAAAGGCCTTCAATGAGGCTTTCAGCAGAAGTCAAGAGTTTACGAGTGACCATTCGCATGGAACTGGCAGGTGTGTTAAATCAAGCGCTCTACCGCAGTAATGCTGCTTGTCAAGCATTGGTAGTTCAGTGGTAGAATTCTCGCTTCCCAAGCGGGAGGCCTGGGTTCGATTCCCGGCCAATGCATGGCACTTTTGTAGACGTGTCTCTTGATATTTTAAAAGGCATGGGAAAAGAAAAATGGAAACGGTAGATAAGATGATTGCATTGCTTGTCTGTTTTCTGCGCAAAGAAAGCAATCTGCTGCCCTCTTTTAGCAGAAGATGGAACTGCAGTTTCAACTTAAGGCGGGAAACCTTCTATTATGCAAATAATTCCCAGAAGACCCCAGAAGCCCAGATTGAAAGGGTGTCAGCCTCGTGTGGCTGCAAAGATATCCCCTGAGTCCTGCAGTAGAAGTCTGGCTTTCCTGAGGCACGGTGCTCAGGGAACTGCACTCAGAGTAGCGACCCATACAAAGGCCACCCTCATCTACCAGTGTGCTTGCCTCTGTCCACTTTTCCTGTCTATAGAACCTGGCCGTTCGTGGCCGTTCGTGGCCAAGGGAGTGAGAAGGACTGCCAGGGCAGCGCAGCTCCCATTCACCCACCGGAGCTGGCGCCATCCTCATGTCACTGCAGTGCTCTGTTAAATCAGCTGCTCTGGGCTGCAATGGTCCAGAGCACTGTAGCGCCAGTGTGCAGCATGTAAGGCATTGGTGGTTCAGTGGTAGAATTCTCGCCTGCCACGCGGGAGGCCCGGGTTCGATTCCCGGCCAATGCATGAGCGTTTTGCACATGTACCTTTCGTTGACTTTGAAGCATCGTGAAAAGGAAGAGACCGAACAAAAAAACAAGCCTTGATTGCCTTGCTTGCCTTATTTCTGCTACTAGCGATCACTCTGCTGATCCCTTTTAGTAGAAGGGGCCGCTGCGCCTTGACTGGAAGCAGGGCAATCTCAGATTATGCAAACAGCTCATAGAGGCCCAGCCCGAGTAGGTGCCAGTCTCACACGTCTGCAAAGGCCTTCAATGAGGCTTTCAGCAGAAGTCAAGAGTTTACGAGTGACCATTCGCATGGAACTGGCAGGTGTGTTAAATCAAGTGCTCTACCGCAGTAATGCTGCTTGTCAGGCATTGGTAGTTCAGTGGTAGAATTCTCGCTTCCCAAGCGGGAGGCCCGGGTTCGATTCCCGGCCAATGCATGGCACTTTTGTAGACGTGTCTCTTGATATTTTAAAAGGCATGGGAAAAGAAAAATGGAAACGGTAGATAAGATGATTGCATTGCTTGTCTGTTTTCTGCGCAAAGAAAGCACTCTGCTGCCCTCTTTTAGCAGAAGATGGAACGGCAGTTTCAACTTAAGGCGGGAAACCTATTATGCAAATAATTCCCAGAAGACCCCAGAAGCCCAGATTGAAAGGGTGTCAGCCTCGTGTGGCTGCAAAGATATCCCCTGAGTCCTGCGGTAGAAGTCTGGCTTTCCTGAGGCACGGTGCTCAGGGAACTGCACTCAGAGTAGCGACCCATACAAAGGCCACCCTCATCTACCAGTGTGCTTGCCTCTGTCCACTTTTCCTGTCTATAGAACCTGGCCGTTCGTGGCCGTTCGTGGCCAAGTGAGTGAGAAGGACTGCCAGGGCAGCGCAGCTCCCATTCACCCACCGGAGCTGGCGCCATCCTCATGCCACTGCAGTGCTCTGTTAAATCAGCTGCTCTGGGCTGCAATGGTCCAGAGCACTGTAGCGCCAGTGTGCAGCATGTAAGGCATTGGTGGTTCAGTGGTAGAATTCTCGCCTGCCACGCGGGAGGCCCGGGTTCGATTCCCGGCCAATGCATGAGCGTTTTGCACATGTACCTTTCGTTGACTTTGAAGCATCGTGAAAAGGAAGAGACCGAACAAAAAAACAAGCCTTGATTGCCTTGCTTGCCTTATTTCTGCTACTAGCGATCACTCTGCTGATCCCTTTTAGTAGAAGGGGCCGCTGCGCCTTGACTGGAAGCAGGGCAATCTCAGATTATGCAAAACGCTCATAGAGGCCCAGCCCGAGTAGGTGCCAGTCTCACACGTCTGCAAAGGCCTTCAATGAGGCTTTCAGCAGAAGTCAAGAGTTTACGAGTGACCATTCGCATGGAACTGGCAGGTGTGTTAAATCAAGCGCTCTACCGCAGTAATGCTGCTTGTCAAGCATTGGTAGTTCAGTGGTAGAATTCTCGCTTCCCAAGCGGGAGGCCCGGGTTCGATTCCCGGCCAATGCATGGCACTTTTGTAGACGTGTCTCTTGATATTTTAAAAGGCATGGGAAAAGAAAAATGGAAACGGTAGATAAGATGATTGCATTGCTTGTCTGTTTTCTGCGCAAAGAAAGCAATCTGCTGCCCTCTTTTAGCAGAAGATGGAACTGCAGTTTCAACTTAAGGCGGGAAACCTTCTATTATGCAAATAATTCCCAGAAGACCCCAGAAGCCCAGATTGAAAGGGTGTCAGCCTCGTGTGGCTGCAAAGATATCCCCTGAGTCCTGCGGTAGAAGTCTGGCTTTCCTGAGGCACGGTGCTCAGGGAACTGCACTCAGAGTAGCGACCCATACAAAGGCCACCCTCATCTACCAGTGTGCTTGCCTCTGTCCACTTTTCCTGTCTATAGAACCTGGCCGTTCGTGGCCGTTCGTGGCCAAGTGAGTGAGAAGGACTGCCAGGGCAGCGCAGCTCCCATTCACCCACCGGAGCTGGCGCCATCCTCATGTCACTGCAGTGCTCTGTTAAATCAGCTGCTCTGGGCTGCAATGGTCCAGAGCACTGTAGCGCCAGTGTGCAGCATGTAAGGCATTGGTGGTTCAGTGGTAGAATTCTCGCCTGCCACGCGGGAGGCCCGGGTTCGATTCCCGGCCAATGCATGAGCGTTTTGCACATGTACCTTTCGTTGACTTTGAAGCATCGTGAAAAGGAAGAGACCGAACAAAAAAACAAGCCTTGATTGCCTTGCTTGCCTTATTTCTGCTACTAGCGATCACTCTGCTGATCCCTTTTAGTAGAAGGGGCCGCTGCGCCTTGACTGGAAGCAGGGCAATCTCAGATTATGCAAACAGCTCATAGAGGCCCAGCCCGAGTAGGTGCCAGTCTCACACGTCTGCAAAGGCCTTCAATGAGGCTTTCAGCAGAAGTCAAGAGTTTACGAGTGACCATTCGCATGGAACTGGCAGGTGTGTTAAATCAAGTGCTCTACCGCAGTAATGCTGCTTGTCAGGCATTGGTAGTTCAGTGGTAGAATTCTCGCTTCCCAAGCGGGAGGCCCGGGTTCGATTCCTGGCCAATGCATGGCACTTTTGTAGACGTGTCTCTTGATATTTTAAAAGGCATGGGAAAAGAAAAATGGAAACGGTAGATAAGATGATTGCATTGCTTGTCTGTTTTCTGCGCAAAGAAAGCACTCTGCTGCCCTCTTTTAGCAGAAGATGGAACGGCAGTTTCAACTTAAGGCGGGAAACCTATTATGCAAATAATTCCCAGAAGACCCCAGAAGCCCAGATTGAAAGGGTGTCAGCCTCGTGTGGGTGCAAAGATATCCCCTGAGTCCTGCGGTAGAAGTCTGGCTTTCCTGAGGCACGGTGCTCAGGGAACTGCACTCAGAGTAGCGACCCATACAAAGGCCACCCTCATCTACCAGTGTGCTTGCCTCTGTCCACTTTTCCTGTCTATAGAACCTGGCCGTTCGTGGCCGTTCGTGGCCAAGTGAGTGAGAAGGACTGCCAGGGCAGCGCAGCTCCCATTCACCCACCGGAGCTGGCGCCATCCTCATGCCACTGCAGTGCTCTGTTAAATCAGCTGCTCTGGGCTGCAATGGTCCAGAGCACTGTAGCGCCAGTGTGCAGCATGTAAGGCATTGGTGGTTCAGTGGTAGAATTCTCGCCTGCCACGCGGGAGGCCCGGGTTCGATTCCCGGCCAATGCATGAGCGTTTTGCACATGTACCTTTCGTTGACTTTGAAGCATCGTGAAAAGGAAGAGACCGAACAAAAAAACAAGCCTTGATTGCCTTGCTTGCCTTATTTCTGCTACTAGCGATCACTCTGCTGATCCCTTTTAGTAGAAGGGGCCGCTGCGCCTTGACTGGAAGCAGGGCAATCTCAGATTATGCAAAACGCTCATAGAGGCCCAGCCCGAGTAGGTGCCAGTCTCACACGTCTGCAAAGGCCTTCAATGAGGCTTTCAGCAGAAGTCAAGAGTTTACGAGTGACCATTCGCATGGAACTGGCAGGTGTGTTAAATCAAGCGCTCTACCGCAGTAATGCTGCTTGTCAAGCATTGGTAGTTCAGTGGTAGAATTCTCGCTTCCCAAGCGGGAGGCCCGGGTTCGATTCCCGGCCAATGCATGGCACTTTTGTAGACGTGTCTCTTGATATTTTAAAAGGCATGGGAAAAGAAAAATGGAAACGGTAGATAAGATGATTGCATTGCTTGTCTGTTTTCTGCGCAAAGAAAGCAATCTGCTGCCCTCTTTTAGCAGAAGATGGAACTGCAGTTTCAACTTAAGGCGGGAAACCTTCTATTATGCAAATAATTCCCAGAAGACCCCAGAAGCCCAGATTGAAAGGGTGTCAGCCTCGTGTGGCTGCAAAGATATCCCCTGAGTCCTGCGGTAGAAGTCTGGCTTTCCTGAGGCACGGTGCTCAGGGAACTGCACTCAGAGTAGCGACCCATACAAAGGCCACCCTCATCTACCAGTGTGCTTGCCTCTGTCCACTTTTCCTGTCTATAGAACCTGGCCGTTCGTGGCCGTTCGTGGCCAAGGGAGTGAGAAGGACTGCCAGGGCAGCGCAGCTCCCATTCACCCACCGGAGCTGGCGCCATCCTCATGTCACTGCAGTGCTCTGTTAAATCAGCTGCTCTGGGCTGCAATGGTCCAGAGCACTGTAGCGCCAGTGTGCAGCATGTAAGGCATTGGTGGTTCAGTGGTAGAATTCTCGCCTGCCACGCGGGAGGCCCGGGTTCGATTCCCGGCCAATGCATGAGCGTTTTGCACATGTACCTTTCGTTGACTTTGAAGCATCGTGAAAAGGAAGAGACCGAACAAAAAAACAAGCCTTGATTGCCTTGCTTGCCTTATTTCTGCTACTAGCGATCACTCTGCTGATCCCTTTTAGTAGAAGGGGCCGCTGCGCCTTGACTGGAAGCAGGGCAATCTCAGATTATGCAAACAGCTCATAGAGGCCCAGCCCGAGTAGGTGCCAGTCTCACACGTCTGCAAAGGCCTTCAATGAGGCTTTCAGCAGAAGTCAAGAGTTTACGAGTGACCATTCGCATGGAACTGGCAGGTGTGTTAAATCAAGTGCTCTACCGCAGTAATGCTGCTTGTCAGGCATTGGTAGTTCAGTGGTAGAATTCTCGCTTCCCAAGCGGGAGGCCCGGGTTCGATTCCCGGCCAATGCATGGCACTTTTGTAGACGTGTCTCTTGATATTTTAAAAGGCATGGGAAAAGAAAAATGGAAACGGTAGATAAGATGATTGCATTGCTTGTCTGTTTTCTGCGCAAAGAAAGCACTCTGCTGCCCTCTTTTAGCAGAAGATGGAACGGCAGTTTCAACTTAAGGCGGGAAACCTATTATGCAAATAATTCCCAGAAGACCCCAGAAGCCCAGATTGAAAGGGTGTCAGCCTCGTGTGGCTGCAAAGATATCCCCTGAGTCCTGCGGTAGAAGTCTGGCTTTCCTGAGGCACGGTGCTCAGGGAACTGCACTCAGAGTAGCGACCCATACAAAGGCCACCCTCATCTACCAGTGTGCTTGCCTCTGTCCACTTTTCCTGTCTATAGAACCTGGCCGTTCGTGGCCGTTCGTGGCCAAGTGAGTGAGAAGGACTGCCAGGGCAGCGCAGCTCCCATTCACCCACCGGAGCTGGCGCCATCCTCATGTCACTGCAGTGCTCTGTTAAATCAGCTGCTCTGGGCTGCAATGGTCCAGAGCACTGTAGCGCCAGTGTGCAGCATGTAAGGCATTGGTGGTTCAGTGGTAGAATTCTCGCCTGCCACGCGGGAGGCCCGGGTTCGATTCCCGGCCAATGCATGAGCGTTTTGCACATGTACCTTTCGTTGACTTTGAAGCATCGTGAAAAGGAAGAGACCGAACAAAAAAACAAGCCTTGATTGCCTTGCTTGCCTTATTTCTGCTACTAGCGATCACTCTGCTGATCCCTTTTAGTAGAAGGGGCCGCTGCGCCTTGACTGGAAGCAGGGCAATCTCAGATTATGCAAAACGCTCATAGAGGCCCAGCCCGAGTAGGTGCCAGTCTCACACGTCTGCAAAGGCCTTCAATGAGGCTTTCAGCAGAAGTCAAGAGTTTACGAGTGACCATTCGCATGGAACTGGCAGGTGTGTTAAATCAAGCGCTCTACCGCAGTAATGCTGCTTGTCAAGCATTGGTAGTTCAGTGGTAGAATTCTCGCTTCCCAAGCGGGAGGCCTGGGTTCGATTCCCGGCCAATGCATGGCACTTTTGTAGACGTGTCTCTTGATATTTTAAAAGGCATGGGAAAAGAAAAATGGAAACGGTAGATAAGATGATTGCATTGCTTGTCTGTTTTCTGCGCAAAGAAAGCAATCTGCTGCCCTCTTTTAGCAGAAGATGGAACTGCAGTTTCAACTTAAGGCGGGAAACCTTCTATTATGCAAATAATTCCCAGAAGACCCCAGAAGCCCAGATTGAAAGGGTGTCAGCCTCGTGTGGCTGCAAAGATATCCCCTGAGTCCTGCAGTAGAAGTCTGGCTTTCCTGAGGCACGGTGCTCAGGGAACTGCACTCAGAGTAGCGACCCATACAAAGGCCACCCTCATCTACCAGTGTGCTTGCCTCTGTCCACTTTTCCTGTCTATAGAACCTGGCCGTTCGTGGCCGTTCGTGGCCAAGGGAGTGAGAAGGACTGCCAGGGCAGCGCAGCTCCCATTCACCCACCGGAGCTGGCGCCATCCTCATGTCACTGCAGTGCTCTGTTAAATCAGCTGCTCTGGGCTGCAATGGTCCAGAGCACTGTAGCGCCAGTGTGCAGCATGTAAGGCATTGGTGGTTCAGTGGTAGAATTCTCGCCTGCCACGCGGGAGGCCCGGGTTCGATTCCCGGCCAATGCATGAGCGTTTTGCACATGTACCTTTCGTTGACTTTGAAGCATCGTGAAAAGGAAGAGACCGAACAAAAAAACAAGCCTTGATTGCCTTGCTTGCCTTATTTCTGCTACTAGCGATCACTCTGCTGATCCCTTTTAGTAGAAGGGGCCGCTGCGCCTTGACTGGAAGCAGGGCAATCTCAGATTATGCAAACAGCTCATAGAGGCCCAGCCCGAGTAGGTGCCAGTCTCACACGTCTGCAAAGGCCTTCAATGAGGCTTTCAGCAGAAGTCAAGAGTTTACGAGTGACCATTCGCATGGAACTGGCAGGTGTGTTAAATCAAGTGCTCTACCGCAGTAATGCTGCTTGTCAGGCATTGGTAGTTCAGTGGTAGAATTCTCGCTTCCCAAGCGGGAGGCCCGGGTTCGATTCTCGGCCAATGCATGGCACTTTTGTAGACGTGTCTCTTGATATTTTAAAAGGCATGGGAAAAGAAAAATGGAAACGGTAGATAAGATGATTGCATTGCTTGTCTGTTTTCTGCGCAAAGAAAGCACTCTGCTGCCCTCTTTTAGCAGAAGATGGAACGGCAGTTTCAACTTAAGGCGGGAAACCTATTATGCAAATAATTCCCAGAAGACCCCAGAAGCCCAGATTGAAAGGGTGTCAGCCTCGTGTGGCTGCAAAGATATCCCCTGAGTCCTGCGGTAGAAGTCTGGCTTTCCTGAGGCACGGTGCTCAGGGAACTGCACTCAGAGTAGCGACCCATACAAAGGCCACCCTCATCTACCAGTGTGCTTGCCTCTGTCCACTTTTCCTGTCTATAGAACCTGGCCGTTCGTGGCCGTTCGTGGCCAAGTGAGTGAGAAGGACTGCCAGGGCAGCGCAGCTCCCATTCACCCACCGGAGCTGGCGCCATCCTCATGTCACTGCAGTGCTCTGTTAAATCAGCTGCTCTGGGCTGCAATGGTCCAGAGCACTGTAGCGCCAGTGTGCAGCATGTAAGGCATTGGTGGTTCAGTGGTAGAATTCTCGCCTGCCACGCGGGAGGCCCGGGTTCGATTCCCGGCCAATGCATGAGCGTTTTGCACATGTACCTTTCGTTGACTTTGAAGCATCGTGAAAAGGAAGAGACCGAACAAAAAAACAAGCCTTGATTGCCTTGCTTGCCTTATTTCTGCTACTAGCGATCACTCTGCTGATCCCTTTTAGTAGAAGGGGCCGCTGCGCCTTGACTGGAAGCAGGGCAATCTCAGATTATGCAAAACGCTCATAGAGGCCCAGCCCGAGTAGGTGCCAGTCTCACACGTCTGCAAAGGCCTTCAATGAGGCTTTCAGCAGAAGTCAAGAGTTTACGAGTGACCATTCGCATGGAACTGGCAGGTGTGTTAAATCAAGCGCTCTACCGCAGTAATGCTGCTTGTCAAGCATTGGTAGTTCAGTGGTAGAATTCTCGCTTCCCAAGCGGGAGGCCTGGGTTCGATTCCCGGCCAATGCATGGCACTTTTGTAGACGTGTCTCTTGATATTTTAAAAGGCATGGGAAAAGAAAAATGGAAACGGTAGATAAGATGATTGCATTGCTTGTCTGTTTTCTGCGCAAAGAAAGCAATCTGCTGCCCTCTTTTAGCAGAAGATGGAACTGCAGTTTCAACTTAAGGCGGGAAACCTTCTATTATGCAAATAATTCCCAGAAGACCCCAGAAGCCCAGATTGAAAGGGTGTCAGCCTCGTGTGGCTGCAAAGATATCCCCTGAGTCCTGCAGTAGAAGTCTGGCTTTCCTGAGGCACGGTGCTCAGGGAACTGCACTCAGAGTAGCGACCCATACAAAGGCCACCCTCATCTACCAGTGTGCTTGCCTCTGTCCACTTTTCCTGTCTATAGAACCTGGCCGTTCGTGGCCGTTCGTGGCCAAGGGAGTGAGAAGGACTGCCAGGGCAGCGCAGCTCCCATTCACCCACCGGAGCTGGCGCCATCCTCATGTCACTGCAGTGCTCTGTTAAATCAGCTGCTCTGGGCTGCAATGGTCCAGAGCACTGTAGCGCCAGTGTGCAGCATGTAAGGCATTGGTGGTTCAGTGGTAGAATTCTCGCCTGCCACGCGGGAGGCCCGGGTTCGATTCCCGGCCAATGCATGAGCGTTTTGCACATGTACCTTTCGTTGACTTTGAAGCATCGTGAAAAGGAAGAGACCGAACAAAAAAACAAGCCTTGATTGCCTTGCTTGCCTTATTTCTGCTACTAGCGATCACTCTGCTGATCCCTTTTAGTAGAAGGGGCCGCTGCGCCTTGACTGGAAGCAGGGCAATCTCAGATTATGCAAACAGCTCATAGAGGCCCAGCCCGAGTAGGTGCCAGTCTCACACGTCTGCAAAGGCCTTCAATGAGGCTTTCAGCAGAAGTCAAGAGTTTACGAGTGACCATTCGCATGGAACTGGCAGGTGTGTTAAATCAAGCGCTCTACCGCAGTAATGCTGCTTGTCAGGCATTGGTAGTTCAGTGGTAGAATTCTCGCTTCCCAAGCGGGAGGCCCGGGTTCGATTCCCGGCCAATGCATGGCACTTTTGTAGACGTGTCTCTTGATATTTTAAAAGGCATGGGAAAAGAAAAATGGAAACGGTAGATAAGATGATTGCATTGCTTGTCTGTTTTCTGCGCAAAGAAAGCACTCTGCTGCCCTCTTTTAGCAGAAGATGGAACGGCAGTTTCAACTTAAGGCGGGAAACCTATTATGCAAATAATTCCCAGAAGACCCCAGAAGCCCAGATTGAAAGGGTGTCAGCCTCGTGTGGCTGCAAAGATATCCCCTGAGTCCTGCGGTAGAAGTCTGGCTTTCCTGAGGCACGGTGCTCAGGGAACTGCACTCAGAGTAGCGACCCATACAAAGGCCACCCTCATCTACCAGTGTGCTTGCCTCTGTCCACTTTTCCTGTCTATAGAACCTGGCCGTTCGTGGCCGTTCGTGGCCAAGTGAGTGAGAAGGACTGCCAGGGCAGCGCAGCTCCCATTCACCCACCGGAGCTGGCGCCATCCTCATGTCACTGCAGTGCTCTGTTAAATCAGCTGCTCTGGGCTGCAATGGTCCAGAGCACTGTAGCGCCAGTGTGCAGCATGTAAGGCATTGGTGGTTCAGTGGTAGAATTCTCGCCTGCCACGCGGGAGGCCCGGGTTCGATTCCCGGCCAATGCATGAGCGTTTTGCACATGTACCTTTCGTTGACTTTGAAGCATCGTGAAAAGGAAGAGACCGAACAAAAAAACAAGCCTTGATTGCCTTGCTTGCCTTATTTCTGCTACTAGCGATCACTCTGCTGATCCCTTTTAGTAGAAGGGGCCGCTGCGCCTTGACTGGAAGCAGGGCAATCTCAGATTATGCAAAACGCTCATAGAGGCCCAGCCCGAGTAGGTGCCAGTCTCACACGTCTGCAAAGGCCTTCAATGAGGCTTTCAGCAGAAGTCAAGAGTTTACGAGTGACCATTCGCATGGAACTGGCAGGTGTGTTAAATCAAGCGCTCTACCGCAGTAATGCTGCTTGTCAAGCATTGGTAGTTCAGTGGTAGAATTCTCGCTTCCCAAGCGGGAGGCCTGGGTTCGATTCCCGGCCAATGCATGGCACTTTTGTAGACGTGTCTCTTGATATTTTAAAAGGCATGGGAAAAGAAAAATGGAAACGGTAGATAAGATGATTGCATTGCTTGTCTGTTTTCTGCGCAAAGAAAGCAATCTGCTGCCCTCTTTTAGCAGAAGATGGAACTGCAGTTTCAACTTAAGGCGGGAAACCTTCTATTATGCAAATAATTCCCAGAAGACCCCAGAAGCCCAGATTGAAAGGGTGTCAGCCTCGTGTGGCTGCAAAGATATCCCCTGAGTCCTGCAGTAGAAGTCTGGCTTTCCTGAGGCACGGTGCTCAGGGAACTGCACTCAGAGTAGCGACCCATACAAAGGCCACCCTCATCTACCAGTGTGCTTGCCTCTGTCCACTTTTCCTGTCTATAGAACCTGGCCGTTCGTGGCCGTTCGTGGCCAAGGGAGTGAGAAGGACTGCCAGGGCAGCGCAGCTCCCATTCACCCACCGGAGCTGGCGCCATCCTCATGTCACTGCAGTGCTCTGTTAAATCAGCTGCTCTGGGCTGCAATGGTCCAGAGCACTGTAGCGCCAGTGTGCAGCATGTAAGGCATTGGTGGTTCAGTGGTAGAATTCTCGCCTGCCACGCGGGAGGCCCGGGTTCGATTCCCGGCCAATGCATGAGCGTTTTGCACATGTACCTTTCGTTGACTTTGAAGCATCGTGAAAAGGAAGAGACCGAACAAAAAAACAAGCCTTGATTGCCTTGCTTGCCTTATTTCTGCTACTAGCGATCACTCTGCTGATCCCTTTTAGTAGAAGGGGCCGCTGCGCCTTGACTGGAAGCAGGGCAATCTCAGATTATGCAAAACGCTCATAGAGGCCCAGCCCGAGTAGGTGCCAGTCTCACACGTCTGCAAAGGCCTTCAATGAGGCTTTCAGCAGAAGTCAAGAGTTTACGAGTGACCATTCGCATGGAACTGGCAGGTGTGTTAAATCAAGCGCTCTACCGCAGTAATGCTGCTTGTCAAGCATTGGTAGTTCAGTGGTAGAATTCTCGCTTCCCAAGCGGGAGGCCCGGGTTCGATTCCCGGCCAATGCATGGCACTTTTGTAGACGTGTCTCTTGATATTTTAAAAGGCATGGGAAAAGAAAAATGGAAACGGTAGATAAGATGATTGCATTGCTTGTCTGTTTTCTGCGCAAAGAAAGCACTCTGCTGCCCTCTTTTAGCAGAAGATGGAACGGCAGTTTCAACTTAAGGCGGGAAACCTATTATGCAAATAATTCCCAGAAGACCCCAGAAGCCCAGATTGAAAGGGTGTCAGCCTCGTGTGGCTGCAAAGATATCCCCTGAGTCCTGCGGTAGAAGTCTGGCTTTCCTGAGGCACGGTGCTCAGGGAACTGCACTCAGAGTAGCGACCCATACAAAGGCCACCCTCATCTACCAGTGTGCTTGCCTCTGTCCACTTTTCCTGTCTATAGAACCTGGCCGTTCGTGGCCGTTCGTGGCCAAGTGAGTGAGAAGGACTGCCAGGGCAGCGCAGCTCCCATTCACCCACCGGAGCTGGCGCCATCCTCATGTCACTGCAGTGCTCTGTTAAATCAGCTGCTCTGGGCTGCAATGGTCCAGAGCACTGTAGCGCCAGTGTGCAGCATGTAAGGCATTGGTGGTTCAGTGGTAGAATTCTCGCCTGCCACGCGGGAGGCCCGGGTTCGATTCCCGGCCAATGCATGAGCGTTTTGCACATGTACCTTTCGTTGACTTTGAAGCATCGTGAAAAGGAAGAGACCGAACAAAAAAACAAGCCTTGATTGCCTTGCTTGCCTTATTTCTGCTACTAGCGATCACTCTGCTGATCCCTTTTAGTAGAAGGGGCCGCTGCGCCTTGACTGGAAGCAGGGCAATCTCAGATTATGCAAAACGCTCATAGAGGCCCAGCCCGAGTAGGTGCCAGTCTCACACGTCTGCAAAGGCCTTCAATGAGGCTTTCAGCAGAAGTCAAGAGTTTACGAGTGACCATTCGCATGGAACTGGCAGGTGTGTTAAATCAAGCGCTCTACCGCAGTAATGCTGCTTGTCAAGCATTGGTAGTTCAGTGGTAGAATTCTCGCTTCCCAAGCGGGAGGCCTGGGTTCGATTCCCGGCCAATGCATGGCACTTTTGTAGACGTGTCTCTTGATATTTTAAAAGGCATGGGAAAAGAAAAATGGAAACGGTAGATAAGATGATTGCATTGCTTGTCTGTTTTCTGCGCAAAGAAAGCAATCTGCTGCCCTCTTTTAGCAGAAGATGGAACTGCAGTTTCAACTTAAGGCGGGAAACCTTCTATTATGCAAATAATTCCCAGAAGACCCCAGAAGCCCAGATTGAAAGGGTGTCAGCCTCGTGTGGCTGCAAAGATATCCCCTGAGTCCTGCAGTAGAAGTCTGGCTTTCCTGAGGCACGGTGCTCAGGGAACTGCACTCAGAGTAGCGACCCATACAAAGGCCACCCTCATCTACCAGTGTGCTTGCCTCTGTCCACTTTTCCTGTCTATAGAACCTGGCCGTTCGTGGCCGTTCGTGGCCAAGGGAGTGAGAAGGACTGCCAGGGCAGCGCAGCTCCCATTCACCCACCGGAGCTGGCGCCATCCTCATGTCACTGCAGTGCTCTGTTAAATCAGCTGCTCTGGGCTGCAATGGTCCAGAGCACTGTAGCGCCAGTGTGCAGCATGTAAGGCATTGGTGGTTCAGTGGTAGAATTCTCGCCTGCCACGCGGGAGGCCCGGGTTCGATTCCCGGCCAATGCATGAGCGTTTTGCACATGTACCTTTCGTTGACTTTGAAGCATCGTGAAAAGGAAGAGACCGAACAAAAAAACAAGCCTTGATTGCCTTGCTTGCCTTATTTCTGCTACTAGCGATCACTCTGCTGATCCCTTTTAGTAGAAGGGGCCGCTGCGCCTTGACTGGAAGCAGGGCAATCTCAGATTATGCAAAACGCTCATAGAGGCCCAGCCCGAGTAGGTGCCAGTCTCACACGTCTGCAAAGGCCTTCAATGAGGCTTTCAGCAGAAGTCAAGAGTTTACGAGTGACCATTCGCATGGAACTGGCAGGTGTGTTAAATCAAGCGCTCTACCGCAGTAATGCTGCTTGTCAGGCATTGGTAGTTCAGTGGTAGAATTCTCGCTTCCCAAGCGGGAGGCCCGGGTTCGATTCCCGGCCAATGCATGGCACTTTTGTAGACGTGTCTCTTGATATTTTAAAAGGCATGGGAAAAGAAAAATGGAAACGGTAGATAAGATGATTGCATTGCTTGTCTGTTTTCTGCGCAAAGAAAGCACTCTGCTGCCCTCTTTTAGCAGAAGATGGAACGGCAGTTTCAACTTAAGGCGGGAAACCTATTATGCAAATAATTCCCAGAAGACCCCAGAAGCCCAGATTGAAAGGGTGTCAGCCTCGTGTGGCTGCAAAGATATCCCCTGAGTCCTGCGGTAGAAGTCTGGCTTTCCTGAGGCACGGTGCTCAGGGAACTGCACTCAGAGTAGCGACCCATACAAAGGCCACCCTCATCTACCAGTGTGCTTGCCTCTGTCCACTTTTCCTGTCTATAGAACCTGGCCGTTCGTGGCCGTTCGTGGCCAAGTGAGTGAGAAGGACTGCCAGGGCAGCGCAGCTCCCATTCACCCACCGGAGCTGGCGCCATCCTCATGTCACTGCAGTGCTCTGTTAAATCAGCTGCTCTGGGCTGCAATGGTCCAGAGCACTGTAGCGCCAGTGTGCAGCATGTAAGGCATTGGTGGTTCAGTGGTAGAATTCTCGCCTGCCACGCGGGAGGCCCGGGTTCGATTCCCGGCCAATGCATGAGCGTTTTGCACATGTACCTTTCGTTGACTTTGAAGCATCGTGAAAAGGAAGAGACCGAACAAAAAAACAAGCCTTGATTGCCTTGCTTGCCTTATTTCTGCTACTAGCGATCACTCTGCTGATCCCTTTTAGTAGAAGGGGCCGCTGCGCCTTGACTGGAAGCAGGGCAATCTCAGATTATGCAAAACGCTCATAGAGGCCCAGCCCGAGTAGGTGCCAGTCTCACACGTCTGCAAAGGCCTTCAATGAGGCTTTCAGCAGAAGTCAAGAGTTTACGAGTGACCATTCGCATGGAACTGGCAGGTGTGTTAAATCAAGCGCTCTACCGCAGTAATGCTGCTTGTCAAGCATTGGTAGTTCAGTGGTAGAATTCTCGCTTCCCAAGCGGGAGGCCTGGGTTCGATTCCCGGCCAATGCATGGCACTTTTGTAGACGTGTCTCTTGATATTTTAAAAGGCATGGGAAAAGAAAAATGGAAACGGTAGATAAGATGATTGCATTGCTTGTCTGTTTTCTGCGCAAAGAAAGCAATCTGCTGCCCTCTTTTAGCAGAAGATGGAACTGCAGTTTCAACTTAAGGCGGGAAACCTTCTATTATGCAAATAATTCCCAGAAGACCCCAGAAGCCCAGATTGAAAGGGTGTCAGCCTCGTGTGGCTGCAAAGATATCCCCTGAGTCCTGCAGTAGAAGTCTGGCTTTCCTGAGGCACGGTGCTCAGGGAACTGCACTCAGAGTAGCGACCCATACAAAGGCCACCCTCATCTACCAGTGTGCTTGCCTCTGTCCACTTTTCCTGTCTATAGAACCTGGCCGTTCGTGGCCGTTCGTGGCCAAGGGAGTGAGAAGGACTGCCAGGGCAGCGCAGCTCCCATTCACCCACCGGAGCTGGCGCCATCCTCATGTCACTGCAGTGCTCTGTTAAATCAGCTGCTCTGGGCTGCAATGGTCCAGAGCACTGTAGCGCCAGTGTGCAGCATGTAAGGCATTGGTGGTTCAGTGGTAGAATTCTCGCCTGCCACGCGGGAGGCCCGGGTTCGATTCCCGGCCAATGCATGAGCGTTTTGCACATGTACCTTTCGTTGACTTTGAAGCATCGTGAAAAGGAAGAGACCGAACAAAAAAACAAGCCTTGATTGCCTTGCTTGCCTTATTTCTGCTACTAGCGATCACTCTGCTGATCCCTTTTAGTAGAAGGGGCCGCTGCGCCTTGACTGGAAGCAGGGCAATCTCAGATTATGCAAACAGCTCATAGAGGCCCAGCCCGAGTAGGTGCCAGTCTCACACGTCTGCAAAGGCCTTCAATGAGGCTTTCAGCAGAAGTCAAGAGTTTACGAGTGACCATTCGCATGGAACTGGCAGGTGTGTTAAATCAAGTGCTCTACCGCAGTAATGCTGCTTGTCAGGCATTGGTAGTTCAGTGGTAGAATTCTCGCTTCCCAAGCGGGAGGCCCGGGTTCGATTCCCGGCCAATGCATGGCACTTTTGTAGACGTGTCTCTTGATATTTTAAAAGGCATGGGAAAAGAAAAATGGAAACGGTAGATAAGATGATTGCATTGCTTGTCTGTTTTCTGCGCAAAGAAAGCACTCTGCTGCCCTCTTTTAGCAGAAGATGGAACGGCAGTTTCAACTTAAGGCGGGAAACCTATTATGCAAATAATTCCCAGAAGACCCCAGAAGCCCAGATTGAAAGGGTGTCAGCCTCGTGTGGCTGCAAAGATATCCCCTGAGTCCTGCGGTAGAAGTCTGGCTTTCCTGAGGCACGGTGCTCAGGGAACTGCACTCAGAGTAGCGACCCATACAAAGGCCACCCTCATCTACCAGTGTGCTTGCCTCTGTCCACTTTTCCTGTCTATAGAACCTGGCCGTTCGTGGCCGTTCGTGGCCAAGTGAGTGAGAAGGACTGCCAGGGCAGCGCAGCTCCCATTCACCCACCGGAGCTGGCGCCATCCTCATGCCACTGCAGTGCTCTGTTAAATCAGCTGCTCTGGGCTGCAATGGTCCAGAGCACTGTAGCGCCAGTGTGCAGCATGTAAGGCATTGGTGGTTCAGTGGTAGAATTCTCGCCTGCCACGCGGGAGGCCCGGGTTCGATTCCCGGCCAATGCATGAGCGTTTTGCACATGTACCTTTCGTTGACTTTGAAGCATCGTGAAAAGGAAGAGACCGAACAAAAAAACAAGCCTTGATTGCCTTGCTTGCCTTATTTCTGCTACTAGCGATCACTCTGCTGATCCCTTTTAGTAGAAGGGGCCGCTGCGCCTTGACTGGAAGCAGGGCAATCTCAGATTATGCAAAACGCTCATAGAGGCCCAGCCCGAGTAGGTGCCAGTCTCACACGTCTGCAAAGGCCTTCAATGAGGCTTTCAGCAGAAGTCAAGAGTTTACGAGTGACCATTCGCATGGAACTGGCAGGTGTGTTAAATCAAGCGCTCTACCGCAGTAATGCTGCTTGTCAAGCATTGGTAGTTCAGTGGTAGAATTCTCGCTTCCCAAGCGGGAGGCCCGGGTTCGATTCCCGGCCAATGCATGGCACTTTTGTAGACGTGTCTCTTGATATTTTAAAAGGCATGGGAAAAGAAAAATGGAAACGGTAGATAAGATGATTGCATTGCTTGTCTGTTTTCTGCGCAAAGAAAGCAATCTGCTGCCCTCTTTTAGCAGAAGATGGAACTGCAGTTTCAACTTAAGGCGGGAAACCTTCTATTATGCAAATAATTCCCAGAAGACCCCAGAAGCCCAGATTGAAAGGGTGTCAGCCTCGTGTGGCTGCAAAGATATCCCCTGAGTCCTGCGGTAGAAGTCTGGCTTTCCTGAGGCACGGTGCTCAGGGAACTGCACTCAGAGTAGCGACCCATACAAAGGCCACCCTCATCTACCAGTGTGCTTGCCTCTGTCCACTTTTCCTGTCTATAGAACCTGGCCGTTCGTGGCCGTTCGTGGCCAAGTGAGTGAGAAGGACTGCCAGGGCAGCGCAGCTCCCATTCACCCACCGGAGCTGGCGCCATCCTCATGTCACTGCAGTGCTCTGTTAAATCAGCTGCTCTGGGCTGCAATGGTCCAGAGCACTGTAGCGCCAGTGTGCAGCATGTAAGGCATTGGTGGTTCAGTGGTAGAATTCTCGCCTGCCACGCGGGAGGCCCGGGTTCGATTCCCGGCCAATGCATGAGCGTTTTGCACATGTACCTTTCGTTGACTTTGAAGCATCGTGAAAAGGAAGAGACCGAACAAAAAAACAAGCCTTGATTGCCTTGCTTGCCTTATTTCTGCTACTAGCGATCACTCTGCTGATCCCTTTTAGTAGAAGGGGCCGCTGCGCCTTGACTGGAAGCAGGGCAATCTCAGATTATGCAAACAGCTCATAGAGGCCCAGCCCGAGTAGGTGCCAGTCTCACACGTCTGCAAAGGCCTTCAATGAGGCTTTCAGCAGAAGTCAAGAGTTTACGAGTGACCATTCGCATGGAACTGGCAGGTGTGTTAAATCAAGTGCTCTACCGCAGTAATGCTGCTTGTCAGGCATTGGTAGTTCAGTGGTAGAATTCTCGCTTCCCAAGCGGGAGGCCCGGGTTCGATTCCTGGCCAATGCATGGCACTTTTGTAGACGTGTCTCTTGATATTTTAAAAGGCATGGGAAAAGAAAAATGGAAACGGTAGATAAGATGATTGCATTGCTTGTCTGTTTTCTGCGCAAAGAAAGCACTCTGCTGCCCTCTTTTAGCAGAAGATGGAACGGCAGTTTCAACTTAAGGCGGGAAACCTATTATGCAAATAATTCCCAGAAGACCCCAGAAGCCCAGATTGAAAGGGTGTCAGCCTCGTGTGGGTGCAAAGATATCCCCTGAGTCCTGCGGTAGAAGTCTGGCTTTCCTGAGGCACGGTGCTCAGGGAACTGCACTCAGAGTAGCGACCCATACAAAGGCCACCCTCATCTACCAGTGTGCTTGCCTCTGTCCACTTTTCCTGTCTATAGAACCTGGCCGTTCGTGGCCGTTCGTGGCCAAGTGAGTGAGAAGGACTGCCAGGGCAGCGCAGCTCCCATTCACCCACCGGAGCTGGCGCCATCCTCATGCCACTGCAGTGCTCTGTTAAATCAGCTGCTCTGGGCTGCAATGGTCCAGAGCACTGTAGCGCCAGTGTGCAGCATGTAAGGCATTGGTGGTTCAGTGGTAGAATTCTCGCCTGCCACGCGGGAGGCCCGGGTTCGATTCCCGGCCAATGCATGAGCGTTTTGCACATGTACCTTTCGTTGACTTTGAAGCATCGTGAAAAGGAAGAGACCGAACAAAAAAACAAGCCTTGATTGCCTTGCTTGCCTTATTTCTGCTACTAGCGATCACTCTGCTGATCCCTTTTAGTAGAAGGGGCCGCTGCGCCTTGACTGGAAGCAGGGCAATCTCAGATTATGCAAAACGCTCATAGAGGCCCAGCCCGAGTAGGTGCCAGTCTCACACGTCTGCAAAGGCCTTCAATGAGGCTTTCAGCAGAAGTCAAGAGTTTACGAGTGACCATTCGCATGGAACTGGCAGGTGTGTTAAATCAAGCGCTCTACCGCAGTAATGCTGCTTGTCAAGCATTGGTAGTTCAGTGGTAGAATTCTCGCTTCCCAAGCGGGAGGCCCGGGTTCGATTCCCGGCCAATGCATGGCACTTTTGTAGACGTGTCTCTTGATATTTTAAAAGGCATGGGAAAAGAAAAATGGAAACGGTAGATAAGATGATTGCATTGCTTGTCTGTTTTCTGCGCAAAGAAAGCAATCTGCTGCCCTCTTTTAGCAGAAGATGGAACTGCAGTTTCAACTTAAGGCGGGAAACCTTCTATTATGCAAATAATTCCCAGAAGACCCCAGAAGCCCAGATTGAAAGGGTGTCAGCCTCGTGTGGCTGCAAAGATATCCCCTGAGTCCTGCGGTAGAAGTCTGGCTTTCCTGAGGCACGGTGCTCAGGGAACTGCACTCAGAGTAGCGACCCATACAAAGGCCACCCTCATCTACCAGTGTGCTTGCCTCTGTCCACTTTTCCTGTCTATAGAACCTGGCCGTTCGTGGCCGTTCGTGGCCAAGGGAGTGAGAAGGACTGCCAGGGCAGCGCAGCTCCCATTCACCCACCGGAGCTGGCGCCATCCTCATGTCACTGCAGTGCTCTGTTAAATCAGCTGCTCTGGGCTGCAATGGTCCAGAGCACTGTAGCGCCAGTGTGCAGCATGTAAGGCATTGGTGGTTCAGTGGTAGAATTCTCGCCTGCCACGCGGGAGGCCCGGGTTCGATTCCCGGCCAATGCATGAGCGTTTTGCACATGTACCTTTCGTTGACTTTGAAGCATCGTGAAAAGGAAGAGACCGAACAAAAAAACAAGCCTTGATTGCCTTGCTTGCCTTATTTCTGCTACTAGCGATCACTCTGCTGATCCCTTTTAGTAGAAGGGGCCGCTGCGCCTTGACTGGAAGCAGGGCAATCTCAGATTATGCAAAACGCTCATAGAGGCCCAGCCCGAGTAGGTGCCAGTCTCACACGTCTGCAAAGGCCTTCAATGAGGCTTTCAGCAGAAGTCAAGAGTTTACGAGTGACCATTCGCATGGAACTGGCAGGTGTGTTAAATCAAGCGCTCTACCGCAGTAATGCTGCTTGTCAAGCATTGGTAGTTCAGTGGTAGAATTCTCGCTTCCCAAGCGGGAGGCCCGGGTTCGATTCCCGGCCAATGCATGGCACTTTTGTAGACGTGTCTCTTGATATTTTAAAAGGCATGGGAAAAGAAAAATGGAAACGGTAGATAAGATGATTGCATTGCTTGTCTGTTTTCTGCGCAAAGAAAGCACTCTGCTGCCCTCTTTTAGCAGAAGATGGAACGGCAGTTTCAACTTAAGGCGGGAAACCTATTATGCAAATAATTCCCAGAAGACCCCAGAAGCCCAGATTGAAAGGGTGTCAGCCTCGTGTGGCTGCAAAGATATCCCCTGAGTCCTGCGGTAGAAGTCTGGCTTTCCTGAGGCACGGTGCTCAGGGAACTGCACTCAGAGTAGCGACCCATACAAAGGCCACCCTCATCTACCAGTGTGCTTGCCTCTGTCCACTTTTCCTGTCTATAGAACCTGGCCGTTCGTGGCCGTTCGTGGCCAAGTGAGTGAGAAGGACTGCCAGGGCAGCGCAGCTCCCATTCACCCACCGGAGCTGGCGCCATCCTCATGTCACTGCAGTGCTCTGTTAAATCAGCTGCTCTGGGCTGCAATGGTCCAGAGCACTGTAGCGCCAGTGTGCAGCATGTAAGGCATTGGTGGTTCAGTGGTAGAATTCTCGCCTGCCACGCGGGAGGCCCGGGTTCGATTCCCGGCCAATGCATGAGCGTTTTGCACATGTACCTTTCGTTGACTTTGAAGCATCGTGAAAAGGAAGAGACCGAACAAAAAAACAAGCCTTGATTGCCTTGCTTGCCTTATTTCTGCTACTAGCGATCACTCTGCTGATCCCTTTTAGTAGAAGGGGCCGCTGCGCCTTGACTGGAAGCAGGGCAATCTCAGATTATGCAAAACGCTCATAGAGGCCCAGCCCGAGTAGGTGCCAGTCTCACACGTCTGCAAAGGCCTTCAATGAGGCTTTCAGCAGAAGTCAAGAGTTTACGAGTGACCATTCGCATGGAACTGGCAGGTGTGTTAAATCAAGCGCTCTACCGCAGTAATGCTGCTTGTCAAGCATTGGTAGTTCAGTGGTAGAATTCTCGCTTCCCAAGCGGGAGGCCTGGGTTCGATTCCCGGCCAATGCATGGCACTTTTGTAGACGTGTCTCTTGATATTTTAAAAGGCATGGGAAAAGAAAAATGGAAACGGTAGATAAGATGATTGCATTGCTTGTCTGTTTTCTGCGCAAAGAAAGCAATCTGCTGCCCTCTTTTAGCAGAAGATGGAACTGCAGTTTCAACTTAAGGCGGGAAACCTTCTATTATGCAAATAATTCCCAGAAGACCCCAGAAGCCCAGATTGAAAGGGTGTCAGCCTCGTGTGGCTGCAAAGATATCCCCTGAGTCCTGCAGTAGAAGTCTGGCTTTCCTGAGGCACGGTGCTCAGGGAACTGCACTCAGAGTAGCGACCCATACAAAGGCCACCCTCATCTACCAGTGTGCTTGCCTCTGTCCACTTTTCCTGTCTATAGAACCTGGCCGTTCGTGGCCGTTCGTGGCCAAGGGAGTGAGAAGGACTGCCAGGGCAGCGCAGCTCCCATTCACCCACCGGAGCTGGCGCCATCCTCATGTCACTGCAGTGCTCTGTTAAATCAGCTGCTCTGGGCTGCAATGGTCCAGAGCACTGTAGCGCCAGTGTGCAGCATGTAAGGCATTGGTGGTTCAGTGGTAGAATTCTCGCCTGCCACGCGGGAGGCCCGGGTTCGATTCCCGGCCAATGCATGAGCGTTTTGCACATGTACCTTTCGTTGACTTTGAAGCATCGTGAAAAGGAAGAGACCGAACAAAAAAACAAGCCTTGATTGCCTTGCTTGCCTTATTTCTGCTACTAGCGATCACTCTGCTGATCCCTTTTAGTAGAAGGGGCCGCTGCGCCTTGACTGGAAGCAGGGCAATCTCAGATTATGCAAAACGCTCATAGAGGCCCAGCCCGAGTAGGTGCCAGTCTCACACGTCTGCAAAGGCCTTCAATGAGGCTTTCAGCAGAAGTCAAGAGTTTACGAGTGACCATTCGCATGGAACTGGCAGGTGTGTTAAATCAAGCGCTCTACCGCAGTAATGCTGCTTGTCAAGCATTGGTAGTTCAGTGGTAGAATTCTCGCTTCCCAAGCGGGAGGCCCGGGTTCGATTCCCGGCCAATGCATGGCACTTTTGTAGACGTGTCTCTTGATATTTTAAAAGGCATGGGAAAAGAAAAATGGAAACGGTAGATAAGATGATTGCATTGCTTGTCTGTTTTCTGCGCAAAGAAAGCACTCTGCTGCCCTCTTTTAGCAGAAGATGGAACGGCAGTTTCAACTTAAGGCGGGAAACCTATTATGCAAATAATTCCCAGAAGACCCCAGAAGCCCAGATTGAAAGGGTGTCAGCCTCGTGTGGCTGCAAAGATATCCCCTGAGTCCTGCGGTAGAAGTCTGGCTTTCCTGAGGCACGGTGCTCAGGGAACTGCACTCAGAGTAGCGACCCATACAAAGGCCACCCTCATCTACCAGTGTGCTTGCCTCTGTCCACTTTTCCTGTCTATAGAACCTGGCCGTTCGTGGCCGTTCGTGGCCAAGTGAGTGAGAAGGACTGCCAGGGCAGCGCAGCTCCCATTCACCCACCGGAGCTGGCGCCATCCTCATGTCACTGCAGTGCTCTGTTAAATCAGCTGCTCTGGGCTGCAATGGTCCAGAGCACTGTAGCGCCAGTGTGCAGCATGTAAGGCATTGGTGGTTCAGTGGTAGAATTCTCGCCTGCCACGCGGGAGGCCCGGGTTCGATTCCCGGCCAATGCATGAGCGTTTTGCACATGTACCTTTCGTTGACTTTGAAGCATCGTGAAAAGGAAGAGACCGAACAAAAAAACAAGCCTTGATTGCCTTGCTTGCCTTATTTCTGCTACTAGCGATCACTCTGCTGATCCCTTTTAGTAGAAGGGGCCGCTGCGCCTTGACTGGAAGCAGGGCAATCTCAGATTATGCAAAACGCTCATAGAGGCCCAGCCCGAGTAGGTGCCAGTCTCACACGTCTGCAAAGGCCTTCAATGAGGCTTTCAGCAGAAGTCAAGAGTTTACGAGTGACCATTCGCATGGAACTGGCAGGTGTGTTAAATCAAGCGCTCTACCGCAGTAATGCTGCTTGTCAAGCATTGGTAGTTCAGTGGTAGAATTCTCGCTTCCCAAGCGGGAGGCCTGGGTTCGATTCCCGGCCAATGCATGGCACTTTTGTAGACGTGTCTCTTGATATTTTAAAAGGCATGGGAAAAGAAAAATGGAAACGGTAGATAAGATGATTGCATTGCTTGTCTGTTTTCTGCGCAAAGAAAGCAATCTGCTGCCCTCTTTTAGCAGAAGATGGAACTGCAGTTTCAACTTAAGGCGGGAAACCTTCTATTATGCAAATAATTCCCAGAAGACCCCAGAAGCCCAGATTGAAAGGGTGTCAGCCTCGTGTGGCTGCAAAGATATCCCCTGAGTCCTGCAGTAGAAGTCTGGCTTTCCTGAGGCACGGTGCTCAGGGAACTGCACTCAGAGTAGCGACCCATACAAAGGCCACCCTCATCTACCAGTGTGCTTGCCTCTGTCCACTTTTCCTGTCTATAGAACCTGGCCGTTCGTGGCCGTTCGTGGCCAAGGGAGTGAGAAGGACTGCCAGGGCAGCGCAGCTCCCATTCACCCACCGGAGCTGGCGCCATCCTCATGTCACTGCAGTGCTCTGTTAAATCAGCTGCTCTGGGCTGCAATGGTCCAGAGCACTGTAGCGCCAGTGTGCAGCATGTAAGGCATTGGTGGTTCAGTGGTAGAATTCTCGCCTGCCACGCGGGAGGCCCGGGTTCGATTCCCGGCCAATGCATGAGCGTTTTGCACATGTACCTTTCGTTGACTTTGAAGCATCGTGAAAAGGAAGAGACCGAACAAAAAAACAAGCCTTGATTGCCTTGCTTGCCTTATTTCTGCTACTAGCGATCACTCTGCTGATCCCTTTTAGTAGAAGGGGCCGCTGCGCCTTGACTGGAAGCAGGGCAATCTCAGATTATGCAAACAGCTCATAGAGGCCCAGCCCGAGTAGGTGCCAGTCTCACACGTCTGCAAAGGCCTTCAATGAGGCTTTCAGCAGAAGTCAAGAGTTTACGAGTGACCATTCGCATGGAACTGGCAGGTGTGTTAAATCAAGTGCTCTACCGCAGTAATGCTGCTTGTCAGGCATTGGTAGTTCAGTGGTAGAATTCTCGCTTCCCAAGCGGGAGGCCCGGGTTCGATTCCCGGCCAATGCATGGCACTTTTGTAGACGTGTCTCTTGATATTTTAAAAGGCATGGGAAAAGAAAAATGGAAACGGTAGATAAGATGATTGCATTGCTTGTCTGTTTTCTGCGCAAAGAAAGCACTCTGCTGCCCTCTTTTAGCAGAAGATGGAACGGCAGTTTCAACTTAAGGCGGGAAACCTATTATGCAAATAATTCCCAGAAGACCCCAGAAGCCCAGATTGAAAGGGTGTCAGCCTCGTGTGGCTGCAAAGATATCCCCTGAGTCCTGCGGTAGAAGTCTGGCTTTCCTGAGGCACGGTGCTCAGGGAACTGCACTCAGAGTAGCGACCCATACAAAGGCCACCCTCATCTACCAGTGTGCTTGCCTCTGTCCACTTTTCCTGTCTATAGAACCTGGCCGTTCGTGGCCGTTCGTGGCCAAGGGAGTGAGAAGGACTGCCAGGGCAGCGCAGCTCCCATTCACCCACCGGAGCTGGCGCCATCCTCATGTCACTGCAGTGCTCTGTTAAATCAGCTGCTCTGGGCTGCAATGGTCCAGAGCACTGTAGCGCCAGTGTGCAGCATGTAAGGCATTGGTGGTTCAGTGGTAGAATTCTCGCCTGCCACGCGGGAGGCCCGGGTTCGATTCCCGGCCAATGCATGAGCGTTTTGCACATGTACCTTTCGTTGACTTTGAAGCATCGTGAAAAGGAAGAGACCGAACAAAAAAACAAGCCTTGATTGCCTTGCTTGCCTTATTTCTGCTACTAGCGATCACTCTGCTGATCCCTTTTAGTAGAAGGGGCCGCTGCGCCTTGACTGGAAGCAGGGCAATCTCAGATTATGCAAAACGCTCATAGAGGCCCAGCCCGAGTAGGTGCCAGTCTCACACGTCTGCAAAGGCCTTCAATGAGGCTTTCAGCAGAAGTCAAGAGTTTACGAGTGACCATTCGCATGGAACTGGCAGGTGTGTTAAATCAAGCGCTCTACCGCAGTAATGCTGCTTGTCAAGCATTGGTAGTTCAGTGGTAGAATTCTCGCTTCCCAAGCGGGAGGCCCGGGTTCGATTCCCGGCCAATGCATGGCACTTTTGTAGACGTGTCTCTTGATATTTTAAAAGGCATGGGAAAAGAAAAATGGAAACGGTAGATAAGATGATTGCATTGCTTGTCTGTTTTCTGCGCAAAGAAAGCAATCTGCTGCCCTCTTTTAGCAGAAGATGGAACTGCAGTTTCAACTTAAGGCGGGAAACCTTCTATTATGCAAATAATTCCCAGAAGACCCCAGAAGCCCAGATTGAAAGGGTGTCAGCCTCGTGTGGCTGCAAAGATATCCCCTGAGTCCTGCGGTAGAAGTCTGGCTTTCCTGAGGCACGGTGCTCAGGGAACTGCACTCAGAGTAGCGACCCATACAAAGGCCACCCTCATCTACCAGTGTGCTTGCCTCTGTCCACTTTTCCTGTCTATAGAACCTGGCCGTTCGTGGCCGTTCGTGGCCAAGGGAGTGAGAAGGACTGCCAGGGCAGCGCAGCTCCCATTCACCCACCGGAGCTGGCGCCATCCTCATGTCACTGCAGTGCTCTGTTAAATCAGCTGCTCTGGGCTGCAATGGTCCAGAGCACTGTAGCGCCAGTGTGCAGCATGTAAGGCATTGGTGGTTCAGTGGTAGAATTCTCGCCTGCCACGCGGGAGGCCCGGGTTCGATTCCCGGCCAATGCATGAGCGTTTTGCACATGTACCTTTCGTTGACTTTGAAGCATCGTGAAAAGGAAGAGACCGAACAAAAAAACAAGCCTTGATTGCCTTGCTTGCCTTATTTCTGCTACTAGCGATCACTCTGCTGATCCCTTTTAGTAGAAGGGGCCGCTGCGCCTTGACTGGAAGCAGGGCAATCTCAGATTATGCAAAACGCTCATAGAGGCCCAGCCCGAGTAGGTGCCAGTCTCACACGTCTGCAAAGGCCTTCAATGAGGCTTTCAGCAGAAGTCAAGAGTTTACGAGTGACCATTCGCATGGAACTGGCAGGTGTGTTAAATCAAGCGCTCTACCGCAGTAATGCTGCTTGTCAAGCATTGGTAGTTCAGTGGTAGAATTCTAGCTTCCCAAGCGGGAGGCCCGGGTTCGATTCCCGGCCAATGCATGGCACTTTTGTAGACGTGTCTCTTGATATTTTAAAAGGCATGGGAAAAGAAAAATGGAAACGGTAGATAAGATGATTGCATTGCTTGTCTGTTTTCTGCGCAAAGAAAGCACTCTGCTGCCCTCTTTTAGCAGAAGATGGAACGGCAGTTTCAACTTAAGGCGGGAAACCTATTATGCAAATAATTCCCAGAAGACCCCAGAAGCCCAGATTGAAAGGGTGTCAGCCTCGTGTGGCTGCAAAGATATCCCCTGAGTCCTGCGGTAGAAGTCTGGCTTTCCTGAGGCACGGTGCTCAGGGAACTGCACTCAGAGTAGCGACCCATACAAAGGCCACCCTCATCTACCAGTGTGCTTGCCTCTGTCCACTTTTCCTGTCTATAGAACCTGGCCGTTCGTGGCCGTTCGTGGCCAAGTGAGTGAGAAGGACTGCCAGGGCAGCGCAGCTCCCATTCACCCACCGGAGCTGGCGCCATCCTCATGTCACTGCAGTGCTCTGTTAAATCAGCTGCTCTGGGCTGCAATGGTCCAGAGCACTGTAGCGCCAGTGTGCAGCATGTAAGGCATTGGTGGTTCAGTGGTAGAATTCTCGCCTGCCACGCGGGAGGCCCGGGTTCGATTCCCGGCCAATGCATGAGCGTTTTGCACATGTACCTTTCGTTGACTTTGAAGCATCGTGAAAAGGAAGAGACCGAACAAAAAAACAAGCCTTGATTGCCTTGCTTGCCTTATTTCTGCTACTAGCGATCACTCTGCTGATCCCTTTTAGTAGAAGGGGCCGCTGCGCCTTGACTGGAAGCAGGGCAATCTCAGATTATGCAAAACGCTCATAGAGGCCCAGCCCGAGTAGGTGCCAGTCTCACACGTCTGCAAAGGCCTTCAATGAGGCTTTCAGCAGAAGTCAAGAGTTTACGAGTGACCATTCGCATGGAACTGGCAGGTGTGTTAAATCAAGCGCTCTACCGCAGTAATGCTGCTTGTCAAGCATTGGTAGTTCAGTGGTAGAATTCTCGCTTCCCAAGCGGGAGGCCTGGGTTCGATTCCCGGCCAATGCATGGCACTTTTGTAGACGTGTCTCTTGATATTTTAAAAGGCATGGGAAAAGAAAAATGGAAACGGTAGATAAGATGATTGCATTGCTTGTCTGTTTTCTGCGCAAAGAAAGCAATCTGCTGCCCTCTTTTAGCAGAAGATGGAACTGCAGTTTCAACTTAAGGCGGGAAACCTTCTATTATGCAAATAATTCCCAGAAGACCCCAGAAGCCCAGATTGAAAGGGTGTCAGCCTCGTGTGGCTGCAAAGATATCCCCTGAGTCCTGCAGTAGAAGTCTGGCTTTCCTGAGGCACGGTGCTCAGGGAACTGCACTCAGAGTAGCGACCCATACAAAGGCCACCCTCATCTACCAGTGTGCTTGCCTCTGTCCACTTTTCCTGTCTATAGAACCTGGCCGTTCGTGGCCGTTCGTGGCCAAGGGAGTGAGAAGGACTGCCAGGGCAGCGCAGCTCCCATTCACCCACCGGAGCTGGCGCCATCCTCATGTCACTGCAGTGCTCTGTTAAATCAGCTGCTCTGGGCTGCAATGGTCCAGAGCACTGTAGCGCCAGTGTGCAGCATGTAAGGCATTGGTGGTTCAGTGGTAGAATTCTCGCCTGCCACGCGGGAGGCCCGGGTTCGATTCCCGGCCAATGCATGAGCGTTTTGCACATGTACCTTTCGTTGACTTTGAAGCATCGTGAAAAGGAAGAGACCGAACAAAAAAACAAGCCTTGATTGCCTTGCTTGCCTTATTTCTGCTACTAGCGATCACTCTGCTGATCCCTTTTAGTAGAAGGGGCCGCTGCGCCTTGACTGGAAGCAGGGCAATCTCAGATTATGCAAAACGCTCATAGAGGCCCAGCCCGAGTAGGTGCCAGTCTCACACGTCTGCAAAGGCCTTCAATGAGGCTTTCAGCAGAAGTCAAGAGTTTACGAGTGACCATTCGCATGGAACTGGCAGGTGTGTTAAATCAAGCGCTCTACCGCAGTAATGCTGCTTGTCAAGCATTGGTAGTTCAGTGGTAGAATTCTCGCTTCCCAAGCGGGAGGCCCGGGTTCGATTCCCGGCCAATGCATGGCACTTTTGTAGACGTGTCTCTTGATATTTTAAAAGGCATGGGAAAAGAAAAATGGAAACGGTAGATAAGATGATTGCATTGCTTGTCTGTTTTCTGCGCAAAGAAAGCACTCTGCTGCCCTCTTTTAGCAGAAGATGGAACGGCAGTTTCAACTTAAGGCGGGAAACCTATTATGCAAATAATTCCCAGAAGACCCCAGAAGCCCAGATTGAAAGGGTGTCAGCCTCGTGTGGCTGCAAAGATATCCCCTGAGTCCTGCGGTAGAAGTCTGGCTTTCCTGAGGCACGGTGCTCAGGGAACTGCACTCAGAGTAGCGACCCATACAAAGGCCACCCTCATCTACCAGTGTGCTTGCCTCTGTCCACTTTTCCTGTCTATAGAACCTGGCCGTTCGTGGCCGTTCGTGGCCAAGTGAGTGAGAAGGACTGCCAGGGCAGCGCAGCTCCCATTCACCCACCGGAGCTGGCGCCATCCTCATGTCACTGCAGTGCTCTGTTAAATCAGCTGCTCTGGGCTGCAATGGTCCAGAGCACTGTAGCGCCAGTGTGCAGCATGTAAGGCATTGGTGGTTCAGTGGTAGAATTCTCGCCTGCCACGCGGGAGGCCCGGGTTCGATTCCCGGCCAATGCATGAGCGTTTTGCACATGTACCTTTCGTTGACTTTGAAGCATCGTGAAAAGGAAGAGACCGAACAAAAAAACAAGCCTTGATTGCCTTGCTTGCCTTATTTCTGCTACTAGCGATCACTCTGCTGATCCCTTTTAGTAGAAGGGGCCGCTGCGCCTTGACTGGAAGCAGGGCAATCTCAGATTATGCAAAACGCTCATAGAGGCCCAGCCCGAGTAGGTGCCAGTCTCACACGTCTGCAAAGGCCTTCAATGAGGCTTTCAGCAGAAGTCAAGAGTTTACGAGTGACCATTCGCATGGAACTGGCAGGTGTGTTAAATCAAGCGCTCTACCGCAGTAATGCTGCTTGTCAAGCATTGGTAGTTCAGTGGTAGAATTCTCGCTTCCCAAGCGGGAGGCCTGGGTTCGATTCCCGGCCAATGCATGGCACTTTTGTAGACGTGTCTCTTGATATTTTAAAAGGCATGGGAAAAGAAAAATGGAAACGGTAGATAAGATGATTGCATTGCTTGTCTGTTTTCTGCGCAAAGAAAGCAATCTGCTGCCCTCTTTTAGCAGAAGATGGAACTGCAGTTTCAACTTAAGGCGGGAAACCTTCTATTATGCAAATAATTCCCAGAAGACCCCAGAAGCCCAGATTGAAAGGGTGTCAGCCTCGTGTGGCTGCAAAGATATCCCCTGAGTCCTGCAGTAGAAGTCTGGCTTTCCTGAGGCACGGTGCTCAGGGAACTGCACTCAGAGTAGCGACCCATACAAAGGCCACCCTCATCTACCAGTGTGCTTGCCTCTGTCCACTTTTCCTGTCTATAGAACCTGGCCGTTCGTGGCCGTTCGTGGCCAAGGGAGTGAGAAGGACTGCCAGGGCAGCGCAGCTCCCATTCACCCACCGGAGCTGGCGCCATCCTCATGTCACTGCAGTGCTCTGTTAAATCAGCTGCTCTGGGCTGCAATGGTCCAGAGCACTGTAGCGCCAGTGTGCAGCATGTAAGGCATTGGTGGTTCAGTGGTAGAATTCTCGCCTGCCACGCGGGAGGCCCGGGTTCGATTCCCGGCCAATGCATGAGCGTTTTGCACATGTACCTTTCGTTGACTTTGAAGCATCGTGAAAAGGAAGAGACCGAACAAAAAAACAAGCCTTGATTGCCTTGCTTGCCTTATTTCTGCTACTAGCGATCACTCTGCTGATCCCTTTTAGTAGAAGGGGCCGCTGCGCCTTGACTGGAAGCAGGGCAATCTCAGATTATGCAAACAGCTCATAGAGGCCCAGCCCGAGTAGGTGCCAGTCTCACACGTCTGCAAAGGCCTTCAATGAGGCTTTCAGCAGAAGTCAAGAGTTTACGAGTGACCATTCGCATGGAACTGGCAGGTGTGTTAAATCAAGTGCTCTACCGCAGTAATGCTGCTTGTCAGGCATTGGTAGTTCAGTGGTAGAATTCTCGCTTCCCAAGCGGGAGGCCCGGGTTCGATTCCCGGCCAATGCATGGCACTTTTGTAGACGTGTCTCTTGATATTTTAAAAGGCATGGGAAAAGAAAAATGGAAACGGTAGATAAGATGATTGCATTGCTTGTCTGTTTTCTGCGCAAAGAAAGCACTCTGCTGCCCTCTTTTAGCAGAAGATGGAACGGCAGTTTCAACTTAAGGCGGGAAACCTATTATGCAAATAATTCCCAGAAGACCCCAGAAGCCCAGATTGAAAGGGTGTCAGCCTCGTGTGGCTGCAAAGATATCCCCTGAGTCCTGCGGTAGAAGTCTGGCTTTCCTGAGGCACGGTGCTCAGGGAACTGCACTCAGAGTAGCGACCCATACAAAGGCCACCCTCATCTACCAGTGTGCTTGCCTCTGTCCACTTTTCCTGTCTATAGAACCTGGCCGTTCGTGGCCGTTCGTGGCCAAGGGAGTGAGAAGGACTGCCAGGGCAGCGCAGCTCCCATTCACCCACCGGAGCTGGCGCCATCCTCATGTCACTGCAGTGCTCTGTTAAATCAGCTGCTCTGGGCTGCAATGGTCCAGAGCACTGTAGCGCCAGTGTGCAGCATGTAAGGCATTGGTGGTTCAGTGGTAGAATTCTCGCCTGCCACGCGGGAGGCCCGGGTTCGATTCCCGGCCAATGCATGAGCGTTTTGCACATGTACCTTTCGTTGACTTTGAAGCATCGTGAAAAGGAAGAGACCGAACAAAAAAACAAGCCTTGATTGCCTTGCTTGCCTTATTTCTGCTACTAGCGATCACTCTGCTGATCCCTTTTAGTAGAAGGGGCCGCTGCGCCTTGACTGGAAGCAGGGCAATCTCAGATTATGCAAAACGCTCATAGAGGCCCAGCCCGAGTAGGTGCCAGTCTCACACGTCTGCAAAGGCCTTCAATGAGGCTTTCAGCAGAAGTCAAGAGTTTACGAGTGACCATTCGCATGGAACTGGCAGGTGTGTTAAATCAAGCGCTCTACCGCAGTAATGCTGCTTGTCAAGCATTGGTAGTTCAGTGGTAGAATTCTCGCTTCCCAAGCGGGAGGCCTGGGTTCGATTCCCGGCCAATGCATGGCACTTTTGTAGACGTGTCTCTTGATATTTTAAAAGGCATGGGAAAAGAAAAATGGAAACGGTAGATAAGATGATTGCATTGCTTGTCTGTTTTCTGCGCAAAGAAAGCAATCTGCTGCCCTCTTTTAGCAGAAGATGGAACTGCAGTTTCAACTTAAGGCGGGAAACCTTCTATTATGCAAATAATTCCCAGAAGACCCCAGAAGCCCAGAT